>NW_008246117.1:280105-283171 GCF_000281045.1 Saprolegnia diclina VS20 | reverse complement strand
AGGTGCCGGACGTCGACTGCCTCCCGACGTTGACGCTGCAAGACATTCCGCTGCAGCACCCCAAGTTGACGACCGAGACGCGCGGCGTCAACATTCAATTCGTGCCGCAGTCGACCAATGAACTCACGTACACAAACAGACAAGTTGTCCAATATTTTTACATATTTTTATGGGACATGTAGGTACTTTCGGCTCAAGTTTGACACGTCGCGTGTCCCGACCGAGCTCAAGCCGTACTTGCCGTTCTTTGCGTCCGTGCTCGGCCAACTCGGCACGAGCCAGCTCTCGTTCCAGGACCTCGCGACCACCGTTCAGTCGATCAGCGGCGGTGTCTCGGCCTCGACGTTGCTCGTTCCGGGTATAGATTTGAGTTTACCCGCCACCAGATCTTGGTGACACTTGTTGTAGACACGCACACGACGGCGACGTACACCGAGTCGCTCTTGGTCGAGACACTCTGTCTGCCGCACAAGGTCGACGCGACGCTCGCGTGCCTTGTGGCTATCTTTACCGACACACAATTTACGTCGCCCGAAAACGTGCAGCAGCTCAAGACACTGCTGACGAGCACCGCGTCGGCGGCCAGCGCGTCAGTGGCGTCGAGCGGGCACCAGCTCGCGGCGACCCGTGCCCAGTACGGTCTCACGGCGGTCTCGACACCCTATGAACAGTACGTTTTTACATTTGGTCTATAATATCATGAAAAATGATGAAAATAGATTGCATGGGCTAACGGCAATCGATGCGATGCAAGCCTGGCTCAAGGCCACCGAAGACGACCCGGCGATGCTGCTGCAGTTTGCGGCCGCGCTGAGTGCACTTGCCCAGCACATTTTCCAGTCCGACACCATGCGTCTCTCGGTGGTCACCGAACCGCACCTGATGACGGGGATCGAAGCCTCCATTGCGGGATCGCTTGTCGCCCACCTTCCAAAGGCGAACGATGTCGCGCCTGTCGCATCCGTGTTTTCCCCGACGCAACTCCCGGACGCGACGCCCAATGCGTTTTTTGGGTACCCCCTCTCGGTCAATTTCAACGTCCAAGCGATTCCGACCGTGCCGCTCTTCCATCCGGACCATGTGCCGCTGACGGTCCTGGCGCAGGTGGATACCATTGTCCTTAGTGAAGATGACACTACTATGCCGTTGTAGGTGCTCTCTTCGTGCTACTTGCATCAACACGTGCGCGAAAAGGGCGGTGCATACGGGGCCGGCGCGTCGCAGGTACAATTGTATCGATGTATCGATTTTTCAGTTGATATGTTGATACTTATAGGGCGAAGGCGTGTTTCAAATGAGCTCGTACTACGACCCGCACACGCTCCAGACGCTCGAGGCGTACGATGGCGCGGCCACGTTTGCGGCGACCGGCGCCTTCTCGCACCGCGACGTCGACGAGGCGCTGCTCGGCCTCTTTTCGTCGATCGACGCGCCTCAAGCGCCGTCGGCCAAGGGCAAAGGCCTTTTCACGCGCGGCTTTACCCACGATATGCTGCAAGCGCGCCGCAGCCAACTCCTCGCAACGACTAAGGACGATGTTGTCCGCGTCGCACAGACGTACTTGGCGTCGCCGTCGATTCTGCAGCGCGTGATTGTCGGCAAGGATGATGGCCGGGAGGCGCTTCGCAGTGCCGGGTTTACGTGCAACTAGACTCGATTCGAGTCGATTAAAGCCATCGACTAAACGACTAGGATATTCTAGAGCCGATGCACGTGTTTTTTGTTCAAGCAATTTGTGGTGCAGTGTCGGACAGGCGGCATCGCGTGCACATCAGACGTGCACTCTTTGCAGAATGCAGGCCGTCGTGGTAGCCAATCACAATCGTTTGCGCATCTGAGCCCGACCGTGCACGAACAACGCAGATGACCATAAGTCGATTTGCCGTCAGCCAAGAAGCACTCATGCGTTGGATGTACGTGGCAGCGATTTTGCTTTTGCAGCTTGTTCATGCCCGCCTCGTCGTTGACTGGCCCCACAAGCGGTCGCTCGACGAGAAGAAGGCGATGGCGATCGCATTTGTTGAAGACCAACTCCAGAAGCACGCAGTCCCGGGCTTTGCACTCTCGATCGTCTACCAAAACGAGACTGTCCTCACCCGCGGCTTTGGTACCAAGCAAGTACGTTCTACTTGCTCCAACTATGTAGCAAGGACGCGGTCTCTCATGAACCTCTGCTTTTCTAGTACGGCAACGACTCGAATGTTGTGACTGAAAACACGCAATTTCAGATTGGGTCGTTTACCAAGACGTTTATTGCGCTGGGAATTGCCAAGCTTGTACGTACCTTGCTGAAACAGTGGTCCTTTGCTAGTGTCCTCATGGCTACCAACCGACTGTCGTAGGTCGACGAAGGCCGCTTGAGCTGGGACGACCCGGTCAAGCTCCGCCTTCCGTGGTTTGAGCTTGTCGACAAGTACGCGGAGAAGTACACGACGCTCGGCGACCTTGCGGCCATGAACTCGGTGTTTGGTGCTTACGAAGGCGACGTTGCTTTAAACTTGGGCTTGTACACGGACGAGGAGACGCTTGTGCGGTCGCTGCGCCGCTTCCAGACGACCCGGCGTCTCCGTCCCGGCTACGCGTACGCCAACTTGAACTTTGTGATCCTTGGCCAAGTCATTGCGTACCAGACAAATACCACATGGGCCCAGTACCTCGATACAACCTTCTTCCAGCCGCTTCAAATGACCAATACGTTTGCATCGGTGCCCGACGTGCCACCGAATGGCGACCTCTCGTTCGGCCACGTCATCTGTAACGGCAAGGTGGCTGGACCGTATCATTTGCGGTCGTCGCCCGAGATTGCACTGGGGTACAAGAACGGGCGCGACGCATCGGGCTCGATCATCTCCACCGCGGCGGACCTCGCGATCTTCTCCAAGTTCCTCCTCTCGAAGGGCGATGGCATCTTTCGCTCGCCCGCGACGATCAGCACGATGATCACGGGCCACAACATTGTTCCGATGGCTGTCTCGACAGCCAACGTCTTGGGCTACGCGTACTCTTCCGACGGTGGCGCCATGGCTGCTGGCTATGGCTTTGACGTTACGAGCGCCGTTCTGTTTG
>NW_008246117.1:276574-279298 GCF_000281045.1 Saprolegnia diclina VS20 | reverse complement strand
ATGAGAAACGAGCTAACGTGCTGAAAACCGCGCTAGCCCGGAGGTGCATTTGTGACCAAGAGAATACAGAGTGTAGAATGTTTGTTGTCTCCCGTAGTTATAGACCAGAGCGCTACTTAAACAATCAAATGCAGGTTCTCGATCGCCAACACACCAAGAAACAAACATTGGGCATCACGAATGTTTATCCCCATTGACAATCCGGTGCACGATTTCAGAAAGTGGTGGATTCGAGTTGCGATTGTGGTCATCCAACAGCGAATTATCAGAAACCATTCCTGCCAACTACAACACCGATAGACCACAGGACAAGTCATTTTTCCTTTGGCCACAGCGTGGACACGATGCAGTGGACATACCTTCTCGTCGCCCTCCTCCTCCAGCTTCCCTTCGCCCGCGTGCTCTTGGACTGGGCCAGTTTTGGTAGCACGTCCCATCCGCGATCGCTAAGCGAGAAGAAGGCGATGGCCATTGCCTTTGTACAGGAGCAGCTTGCGACGCATGCGGTGCCGGGTCTCGGCGTCTCGATCGTTTACCAAAACGAGACGATTCTAGCTCAAGGGTTTGGTACCAAAGAGGTATGTATCCACCGACTCCCTACTATCCGTGTCAGCGCACGCTGCTAGTTTGGCAACGCCGCGAACGTCGTGACGGAAAACACGCAATTTCAGATTGGGTCGTTCACCAAGACGTTTATCGCGCTCGGGATTGCCAAGCTGGTACATGTTTGACTGAGTGTACAATTGTCTTATTATTCATCTTTGCGATTAGGTCGACGAAGGCCGCTTGAGCTGGGACGACCCGGTCCAGCGCCGTCTGCCGTGGTTTCAGCTCGTCGACAAGTACGCCGAGCAGTATACAACGCTTGGCGACCTCGCAGCCATGAACTCGGTCTTTGCAACCAACGAAGCCGAAGTCGCATGGACGATGCACGTGCAACCGGATGAAGTCGGCGCTGTCAAGGTGCTGCGTAGCTACGTCACGTCGCGTCCGTTGCGCGCCGGGTACGCGTACGCCAACATCAACTATGTCATTCTCGGCCAAGTGCTGGCGCACGCAACCAACATGTCGTGGCCTGCGTACCTTCACAAAACCTTCTTCCAGCCGCTCCACATGACCCACACGTACAGCAGTGTCCCGGACGTCCCGCAGAATGGCAGCGACCTCTCGTTCGGCCACGTCATCTGTAACGGCGAAGTGGCTGGACCGTACGATCTACGGACGTCCATCGAAACGTTCAGCAGCTACCAAAACGCAGCGTTTGCCGCGGGCTCGATCGTGTCGACACCGGCCGACTTGGCCATTTTCTCGAAATTTCTCCTCGCAAAAGGGGCTGGCATCTTCTCCTCGCCGCATGCGGTCGAGACACTGATCACGGGCCACGGCATCCAAACCAGCGTTGTGCCCGGCGCACCAGGGGTCGGCTACACGTACCACGCGGACGGCGGCGTCATGGCGGCGGGCTACGGCTTTGACGTCGTCGGCAACGTCATGTTTGGCCACAATTACTTTGACAAGGGCGGCGACATGGTGGCATTTCGAACGCGCAACGGCTTCCTCCCGGACGACGCGCTCGGTGTCGTGCTCTTGAGCAACGCCAAGGCCATGGGCGGGCCCGTGGCCGACACGTACATGCTCGATCGTATGCGCGCGTACCTCATTGGCCTCTTCCTCGACGTTCCGGAAGCCACGCTCCAGGCCAACCTCGCCGCTGAAATCGCCTTTGCCAACGCTCGCCGACCACCGGGTGCGTGTCATCCGCATGTCTTTGGCGGGAAGCCGTGGAGCGCGATGACAGATCCCTTGCCAATCGCGACCCAAGACGCCCTTGTCGGCACGTATGTGGCCAACGTATCCGCTGACGCGTACGGCAATGTCACGTTGAGTCGGGTGCAGAACGAGCTTGTGATGCGCTACGGCGTCTACACGGCTCCACTGTATGCGATGCGTGGGGCGCCCTACTTCTTTTGGGCCTTTGGGTTGAGTGGCGCACCGATCATGATCAACAGACTCGATACGTCGTCGCCGACGCTGGATCTGGGCGTGCCGTTTGTCAAGACGACATAATGAATTGAAAAATCATTTTGGATTTGAAACACATGCTTCAACACTGCAGACAAGACCACGACGGTGGATCCGTTACGACGCGATGGTGGTCACAGCAACCGAGGTCGCACCCGGCGTCGGCTTGCGGTTGCCAGCTGTCGTCTTGAGGTAGCAGACACCCTCAGCGAGCGTGTAGGCGTTGCACTTGGCGCTCTTCTTGCACGCGTCGCAGCACTGGCTGAGCATCGCGCCAAAGTCGCCGGTCGCCTGAAAGTCCGAGAGGTCGCTGCCGGAAAAGTCCGTGTTCCACTCGGGGTTGCCGCACTTGCGAATGGTCGACCCCGTCGGGTCTGGTGTCGGCGTCGGCAGGGCTGTCGTCGGAGTCGGTGGTGCAGTGACCGCAAACACACTCACCGATGTCGCGCCGTTCGCCGGCTTGCGGTCACCAGCAGCCGTCTTGAGGTAGCAGACATTTTCGGCGAGGGTGTAGGCGCCGCAGTTGGAATTGGACCGGCACGCATCGCAGCATTGGCCAAGCATGCTGTCAAAGTCTCCGGTCGTGCCAAAGTTGGAAATGTCGTTGCCAGAGTAGTCGGTGTTCCATTCGGGCTTGCCGCACGTCCGACCGACGATTGGCACCGTCGGCGCTGCAGTCGTCGGTGTCGGTGGGGCAGTGAC
>NW_008246117.1:269208-269881 GCF_000281045.1 Saprolegnia diclina VS20 | reverse complement strand
CCACCGGTCGTTGACGTCGACGGCGACGGCAGCAGAGCTGGGATGAAGCGCACTTGGTCGATCCAGAGACCGAGATACGACGAGAGCGCCAAGAAGAGGAAGCGCATGGTGGCGTTCGAGTGTGCTCGAGGCTGCTAAAGGCAAAGTGGCTACCAAACCTACATTGGGACGCGGTTAGGCAATCGTTGAAGATGCATGGTCGCGTCTTGCTGGCAATCTGAGTGGGCACGCACTGAGCCAGATGGTTTACAACCTAAACGATACGGATATAGAGGGGCTGGATTGGCCGTCCTTGATGCTTTACCGGGTGCTGTGATGCTTGACACTCACTCTGTGTGGGAATGCACGTCGTCAACAACTAACTAACTGGAGGTAGCCAATCAAAAGCTCGGCAACGCATCCACACCAGCATGATCCAACGACCGCACGCAACATAAGACGCTTCCCACCAAAGCATCATTTTTCAATTTGCCGTCCAAGAAGCACCCATGCGTTGGATGTACGTGACAGCGATCTTGCTTTTGCAGCTCGTCCATGCCCGCCTCGTCGTTGACTGGCCCCACAAGCGGTCGCTCGACGAGAAGAAGGCGATGGCGATCGCATTTGTTGAAGACCAGCTCCAGCAGCACGCAGTCCCGGGCTTTGCACTCTCGATCGTCTACCAAAACGAGAC
>NW_008246117.1:224530-242204 GCF_000281045.1 Saprolegnia diclina VS20 | reverse complement strand
ACACTCGACGATCGACGACGGTGATCCCAAGCTCAAAAATCTTTAATCTTTTCTACTACTTCCTACTACTACTTGCTACAAGTCGTCCAAGTACCGCTCGACGCACTGGCACAGCTGTCGTAGGCGTCGAAAGCCTCGTGGGACCGTCTCGAGTCGGTCTAAAATCGCTCGCTCTTGGGCCTAATGCATACCGTTATGAGCACCAACGACAAGGTCGTCCGTCATACCTTTGTCAGACCCGTCACGTCCGTCAGCGCAAACGTCAGCGGCTCAAACAACACGTTGGGCGAGAGCCGCCAAGTGACGCCAAACCGGATTTTCCGGCGCTGTGACGTAAACCGCACCTGCAGCGTCTTGTCATTCACCGACACGGTATGGTCCGTCTCGAGAAAGAGAACTTCCTTGTGCACGCGGGCCGCGCGAAGCAGCGTCACTTCGGCCGTCTGCAGCAGCGTTGGCACATCGTCGTGCGACCGCAGCGTCAACTTTGCCGCCTTCTCCAGTGCTGTTGTGTCAAAGAGCACACGCTGGAGGTCGGTCCCAAGCACCTCGACGCTTGGCGACGAGTGAACTGCAAACGAAGCCGTCGGCACGGCCGCGCTCAGATCGACGTCCAAGGCGACATGCACGGTCGCGTTCCAGACCTTGCACTGCAGCGCCAAGGCCACCGCAACCGCCGAGACGGAGAGACACCGCCATTTCAACACGCCGGACGCAAGCTGGTACGTCTCTTGTGCGGCTTTGGTCGCATCCAGCTGCGTGGCGAGGGTCGCTTCCGACACATCCATCGACGCGTTGGCGTGACGCGCCTCGAGCGTCGCCGTCTGCGCCGCGTGCGTCGACAGCGTCTTGTGGAGACTGTCGACTTGCCGGCTCAGCGCATGCAGCCGTCCCGTGAGCTCGGCGCGGATCACGAGTTGCTCTTCAATCGTCTCGAGCTCGGCCCGCGTAGCCTTTTCATTCGCAAGCAGCCCGTCGACAATGTGCCCTTCTTGGTCTTCCTTGAGGCCAAGGGTCGCGGTGGCCGCGTCCAACGTTGCCTTGTCGCTGCTCGCCGACTGCAGCAGCGGGCGAAGACACGTCGTGCGCGCCTGCTCGAGCTTCGTGCGCCACTCGAGCCACCCGCCAAGCACAAGGTACGCCTTGAGCTCATAAAAGGTGGCGAGGCTTGACGGCAGCGGCCCATTATGGTACAAGGCCGCGAGGTGCGTCGGTACATGCATGCCGGACGCGGTCTCCATGACGGTGGCCAGCTCGTCAATAAAGGACGTGAGCTCGTCTTGCGCCGATGCAAGCGATGTTCGCACGTCGACTTCGTACGGCGACACGTGCTGCAGCGCCGTGACGGGGCCGCCGGCCATGATCGCATCGACTGAGGTATGGATGCGGGCGACATCGAGCTTGGCAAAGAGCGCCTCGAGTGTCACGGGTGGAACGTCGACCGGCACGACGCTGTCCGTATCGACCACGGCAAGATTGTCATCATCCTGCATGTCGACGTCGTCGAGGCTGCTGTTGAGTGAATCGTCGCTCAAGTCGAGCGCGGCGGGACGGGGCAGGTCCTCGAGCGGCAAGAGCGCGTGCTTGCTCGTCGTCTTCTTCTTCTTGCCCGACGACCCGAGCTTCTCAAAGCGCCCGCTGAGGTTGACGACCACCGACTGGCGCCGGCGCTGGTACTCGGCATTCTCATCTTCGTCTTCGTCGTCATCGTCGTCGTCCGAGCTCATGTCCATGCGGCTCAGATCCGACTCCTCCAGAATCGGTGCCAATGTCTCCATCGACGACGGAACAAACGACGACTCTTGCGAAAACAACGACGGGTCGCTCGCAAGTGGCCCGACGGGTCCGAGGTCCAGCGTCGGGTCTTGGCCGTCGTCCGTCATCGCCGGCGCCACATTCAAGAACGCCATCGACACATCGTCGTCGAGTGCACCCTCGGTCGACGACGAGGCGGTCAGTGGCATCGAGAGCGAGTTGTCGGCCAGCAAGTCGTCGAGGCCGTTAGTCGTCGGTGCGACGACAAGCGCCGGCGGCATCGTAAAGTATTCACCCGTGACATCAATGTCTTCGTCTTCGGACGACGAGTCGACAAAGGGCGTCGACTTGGGCGGCGTCGCGCCTACATCCATGGCACCAACTATGAGACATGTCGTCTCGAGGGCTACATACCGCGGGCTTTGGTGCGGTGAATCGGCTTCTTCGCACTTCCCGCGATGAACGCGTTCGAGTCGTCGGCCATGACGTTGACACCGAGAAGCGACTGGCGGCGCGACGGCGCCGGCATGTCCTTGGCGCTGAACGACGCCCGGCGCTTCCGACGCGCCTCGGTCAGGTTGTCGAGCGGACTCACGCCGACGACGGGGTGTGGGAGCTTGCGGCGCGGACTGCCCCGGCGCGGGCTCTGCATCGGGCCAAATGCATACGCGCTCGCGTGGTCGTCGTCGGCCAAGAGGTCGGCTTCGTCGAGGATGCTGCTGTTGACCGACGTCTCTTCGTCTTCTGCGTCTTCGTCCTTCTCGAGCGGGAACATGGCTTTGGCCGTGCGCTCGCACATGGGCGTCATGGCCGTCGACGGGTCCGACGCTCGAAACTCGGCGCCCGTCGGCGGGCCAAACGTGAGCGTCTTGGTCGGTGTCGTTGCGTTGTTAGTCGGCGGCTTGGGCTTTCGCGCGCTGAGACAGCTCTTGAGCGGTGTCTACACGGCCAAACGTAGTGAGATGTCGCAAAAACCCAGTATTAGTGTACGGCCAGCGTCCGCTTCATGGGCGGGGATGCAAATGCTGGTGCTGCCACCATGTCCTCGTCATCGTCTTGAGTCACGGGCGTCGGTCGACGGTGGGGTGCTAGCGTGAACCAATGTTCGCTACAGCGCCGTGCAGAAGTGCGATCGATCGTACCTGCGTCGTCCGTACGACTGGCATCGTCGAGCATGTTGACATCGTCGTCGTCCTCAATCTCCATACTCGGCGCTTCCGACTCGGCGATCGAGTACTCCATGTGCAGCGACATTTCCTGGAGACCACCCGCATCGTCGTCGTCGTCGTCGCTGCCAAGCTGCAAGAGCCCCGAGTACTCGGCCGGGTCCAGCGTCGCCCGGCGGTCATTGGCGTTGGCGGCGATGGGCGAGGCCTCGAGCAGCGACATGGCACCGGGTTCGAGCGTCTCGCGCCGGCTGGCGCTGCTTGCCGACGGCGCGGGCGAATCGACGCGCAACAAGCGCATGCTCTCGATTGGGTCCAAGGTCGCCCGCCTGTCGGCTGGAGACGACTCGACAATGTGCAGCATCTCGCGAGCGTCCATGGTCTCGCGCCGAGGACCGTGTCGCGGCGGCAGCATGGCGGCCACTTGCGTCGGGTCGAGCGTGTCCCGGCGGTCGCTGTGGTCAATGGCGCCCGAGGTCGCGTGGCGAGTGCTTCGCGGTGGCAGCATGGCGGCAACTTGGCTCGGGTCGAGCGTGTCTCGGCGCGTGTCGATAGAGAGAGTCGCATGGCGGTTGTCCACCGTCTTGCTTCGCGGTGGCAGCATGGCGGCGACCTCTGTCGGGTCCAGCGTGCTACGACGGTCGCTTGGGGCCATGTACTCGTGGGTTTCGTCGACCTTGTGTTCTTCGGTCTCGTCGTCGTTGGGCTTCTCGGGACTGAACTCGCGGATCACATGGGGTGGCAAATTGTCGTGCATCCCCGTGAGCATGTCAGCCTCGTCGACTTCGTTGGGCGCGCGCATCATGGACTCGAGGGCAAGAAAGCCGCGTGGCGACAGCGTCTCGCGCCGCCCTGGCAGGCGAAGCTCCTGCTGCGCGGTCGGCGAAATGGTCTCGCGCCGCGTCACCTTGGAAGGGCTCTGGCGTGGTGACGTGGACAAGGCAAAGGCGCCACCGCTGGCCGCGCTGATCTCGCGCTCAAACTCATTCGCGATCGAGTACCGCTTCTTGCTGCGCATCGTCGCCAGCGTCGCCGTCGTGGCGTCGCCGAGCCGCTGGCGCTTGGGCGCATGGCCATCTCGCCCATCCGCATCATCGTCCTTCGTCCTCTCTGTGCTCATGATGGTCCTTCGTCGTCTGTCGTCTACCTCGCGCGACGTCTCCATGCAGCCGGCCCGCGTCTTCGTGGACCTCCTGCCGCGCTTGCCGATGGCCTTGAAATTCAAAGTTTGAATTGCCGGTTCAGGCGTATCCGGACATTATCCGGCGCGGAGTTTGAATCGGCCGTGCCACCTGGTCGGAGGTGGTGGCCGCCAGCGCGACCTCGTGCCACCCACGCATCGGATGACGACGTGTAGGCCCATGGCGTGTCGGCGCTGACTCGTGCAGGCCAAGCAGCAGCTCGCGCGATGACGCCACTGCGATTTGCCCGGCGTGCGAGGCCCAAACTACGTTGGCACACCAGTTTCTCTCCACAGCCATCGATCGATGCAGCGCTACTACGCGACGGTGCAATGGCGATGGTCCTCCAACATGGGCGTCCATGCGTTGAACAGGTTGCACGCAGAAGGCCCACCGCACGCCGACCACATACCGCTTGTGTAGCTCGCCAGCAGCGTGTTGTATTGACTGGGCCCATGGCGCCACAGCTGCGACCTCGGGCCACACCGTCTCGAACAGGGCACGACGGACCCTTCGAGCATCGCTATTTCGTGTTGTACTTGTTGTTATCAGCGACCGAATGTAGTATCGTGCGACTGCTACAGACAGGCGAGCACCGCTTCAGCACCCACCTACATACATGCACGCGCAGTCCCACGGGCTCGACCATGACCTCGCTTGGATTCTCCTCCTGCATTGCTCCTGTCGAACGGGTTGTTGCGCGCTCGGCGGGAGGACGCTATCGTTCGCGCAGAAAGGCCAGGATTTGGCCGTTATTTGCGCCCTTTCGACCGAAAGATCGTTTTCACGGTGGATGGCGACGCCGGGTCTCGCCCCGATGCGCGACGACGTGGGCCTTCCGCTCGACACGACGCTCTTTGACGCGGCGAACCTCGTCGGTCTCGGCATCACGATCGCTGCGGCCGTCATCTCCAACTGCGGCGTCCAGCTGCAAAAGCTCGCGCACGCCTCCTCGGACGACACTGGCGCGTACTTTGGCCAGCGGCAATGGGTGCTTGGCCTCGCGCTTGTCGTGCTCGGCTCGGTTGGTGACTTTGAGGCACTGAGGTACGCTTATCTCGTGCATCATCGCTATATATTTGCTATGTAGCTTTGCCACGCAGTCGCTGGTCGCGACCGTCGGCGGCGGCACGACCGTCGTCACCAACGTCCTCTTCTCAACCTACTGGCATGGCGAGAGCTTGACGGTCCGCGACGCGTACGGCACGATCTGCATCCTCCTCGGCGTTGTGCTCATCGCGATCTCATCACCGCAAGACGAGCAGTACAACGTTGACCAAGTAGAGCATTTGGCCTCTTCTGCTGCATCGTCTCACCCATACATGTCGTAGCTCGTGCGCCGGTTCGAATCGCCGGTCGTGGTCGCCTATTTGGTGGCCCTCGGCGGTCTCATCGGCTACCTCCTCGTCCTCATCGAGTCGGAAGGGTCGACTGTCTCGACGACCCAGGTACGCTCCGACGCTCGCAGGTGGCAGAAGGATCGATCCCGATAGAACCGGGTGCTATGGACCGGCCGGAGTCAAAGCCGCCTTCGTCGCTTTCTTCGCTGCAGTGACGAGACGTGTTCCAATATTGAGCCGACGCTGTACGCGACGGTAGGCTCCATTGGATCGATCCAACATGTATCCAAATATGGATTCTGGATAGGTCTCGGGGATCATGGGCTCGATTTCGATGCTGCTGGGCAAGGTATTCTAACCATATTCTTTGATGTCTATTCTGCCAAGGACTATATAAACGATATGCATGTTATTAGTGCGCGTCCGAGATGGTCAAGACGAGTCTCGACGGCCCGTCCCAGTTTACGCACCCGACGACCTTTTGCTTCTTTGGCGGCATGCTCGGGACTGTCCTCCTCCAGATCCACTGGTTCAACCAAGCGCTCATGCGCGGCGACATTGCCGTCGTCTTTCCCATCTTTCAAGTGTTTTGGATCGCGGTACCATTTTTCTCACATTTTGACATTGCAATTCCTCAATTTTGCGAATTGATGATAGTTTGGTGTCGTCGGCGGCATGGTGTTTTATAACGATTTGTCGCGGCTCGAGTTTTTCCAGAGCATTTCGTTTTTACTTGCGTTTGCTTGTACACAATATTGTCTATTGTATATTGTACAATATTGTCTTCTGTAGGTATTCTCGTCGGTGTCTATTACCTTGCCCAGCACGAACCTCAAAAACCTCTTCTCTCCAAAGTACACATTTTCGTCAGTTCCTCAACTGGGGCGTGTTGATCGCAGCTTGTAGACGCCGCTGCTCGACCACGAGGGTGACGTCGCCTCCGTCGACAGCAGCTTTTACCTCGAGCAAGCGACCCAAGTCCTTTTGGAGCCCACGCCGCGTCGAGACCAGGTACCCACGCTGGTCGGTCCTACAACCGTCGACCCTGACGTAGGACGGCCATCGGGACACGCCCGAGATGCTCAACGACCTCCGACGACCGTACCGTCCGCCGGCCTTGCTGCGATCGCTCTAGTTGCATCCGAAAAATCTATATAGGATACCATCTCTGTCATAATCTCTGAATCGACTCGAAGAACCAGAATCGAGATCAGAAACCAGAAGTCTAGTCGTCCCAGCCGTCGTCGCTGTCGACGTCGGTCGCCGTCTGCGTCGCGTTTGCATGCAGCGACGGCTGGTACGCGAGCGAGTGGAGGCGTTCGAATCGAGCGTCCCGGTCTCTCTTCTCCTGCAGCTCGCGCTCTTTCTGTGCCTGGAAGCTGACCACTTTGGGTACGACGGCGGCCTCGGGCGGCTTCTCGCTGAGCTTGAGCATACCTACGTGCACGCGGTTGTCAGGACAAGGACGCGTCCTTTGCGCACGGACCCGGCGGCTGCAACGACGTGTAGTTGGGCGGCGCAGAAGCACCGAGGAACCAGTCGGCGGCCGAGACACTGGCGTCGTTGGATGGCACGGGGCCGTACACGTCGTCTTGAAAATACGTCTTGAGCTTCTCGGCGCGGGGCAAGACGAACGCAGCAGGTTCGATCGTCGCGCCCGACGTCAGCAAGAGCATCCGAGACACTTCGACGTCCTACGACGATGCTACTGCGCTGTTTTCAAAACAAAACGATGAGGAAACCTCGATGTTGCAGTGCTGCTTGGGCAAGAAGGCCGCCGCTGAAATCGTTGGTCCGTTGAACGAGTAGATCGAGCACGGCAAGAGCGCGGGTTGCACCTACACCGCAAAATTCAACGAAAAAGATGGCGATACCCGGGTTCGAACCGTGTCTATCTCGTAGCACAAGACCGTGCGGTCGCCACGCCCGACAAGGTACATGACGTTCGAGCTGCTATCGTACAGCGGCAACAGCGCACTCCCCGACGTATCACTAGACACACGTCTCAATCGACACCTGAATCTAGAATCTAGAATCTGGATTCTGGTCGTACATGGTGGTGGTCACAACCGGATCCAAGAGGTTGCGTGCGTCGTAGAGACAAATCTGGCGCTCACTCCGCGCGCTAAACCCGACCTAGACGCGCATCGAGGACGCGCCGTCGTCCTCAAAAAGGTACCGTAAACAGCAGCGACGACGCTTGCTGCGTGCACCACGTCACGCGCTGGGCCTTGCTACCCGCATGGGCACAGGCCATGCCGACGGTTTGGTTGAGCCGCGGGTCGATGACGCGGAGAACCTACGATCGACGACATGAGGAAACGCACCGCGGGTTTCACGCACCTTGTCGCGCGTGATCGTCGCAAAGAGGGACCCATCCGCATTGAACGACACATTAAAGGGCGATTCGTCAAATTTGTCGATGATTTGGCGGGTAACACCCGTTTCCACGTCCCAGAGCCGGACGGTTGCGTCGAGTGCGCCGGACGCCAGCACATTTGCCGCTGTCGGGTGAAAGCTCAAGCAGCGCACGCCCTTGGTATGGCCCAAGAGTGTCGCCACGCACGCATCGCTGGTCGTATCCCATAGCTATAGAATAGCACCATAGCTATAGCTAAAATCTTTTGACAATATGACGACGTACATTGATCGTGACATCGTCCGACGCCGACGCGAGGACATTTGATGCGAACGGAGCAAACGCGAGGTCGGTCACGGACGCCTTGTGCTGCTGCAGCACGCGGGGCGCCGTCACCTACATCCATACGATGCAACCATATACAAAAGAAAATGACGGCATCCATACCTTGCCCTTTTGGTCCAAGGGATGGACGTGGATGGGACCGCCCGTGCCGGGCGCCGACGCTGCCCACACGACCCCGTTGGTCGCAAGCGCGTTGCCGTCGCCAGCAACATTCAAAAACGACTCGGACCGCGCGTCCGGACGCCCCGTCAAGTACTTGAGCTAGCAAAACTCCCAAAATGGTCGGTATCGAAGTGGCGTGACTACCTTGTGGCCTTGGAGTGCGCCGAGACGCTTGGCTTTCTCCGAGAGCTCGGTCGTCGTCGACGGTGGCGGCGCCGGCGTTGACAAAATCACCGTGTCGGGCACCGCGCCCCACCCGCTCGCCGACTTCCATGCCGACGCAGCCGGTGGTGGTGCGGGCGCCGATGCCGTCACGGGCGGTGCCCACTGCGTCGGCCCTGCGACTGGTGTCGGTGTCGGTGCAACGGGTACCTTGGTCGTCACTGCCGGTGTCGTCTCGGTAGCCGGCGGTAGCGCAGCAGGTGCTGATGGCACCACCGCGCGTGGCAGCTCCTCGGTGCGCGTCGAGGTGCCTGGCTGAAGTTGACGCGTGGGCATCGTGTCCCAGCCCGACGGAGCTGTCGATACCGACGCTGTCAGTGCCGGTGCGGAGCTGGCTGCAGCCGGTGGTACCCAGTTGCCCGTGCTCCAGCCGGATACAGCGCTATTCGTCGTCGTCGCCGTCGTTGGTCTCGACACGAGTGACGCCGATGTCGGCCGCACGGGCTCCAAGACTGGCGGTGCCGATGCGCCGTCGCGCCACTGCGGTGCCAAGAGCGCTGGTGTTGCCCCGCGCGTGTTTGGGTACAGGTCGGCCTACACCATTATGTCTTTAGTCTCTCCAGTTTAGTTTTCGCTTTTGAAATTTGGAGAAAAATGTCATTTGGTCCCTACCTGAAACACAGCGGCAGCTTCCTTGCGTGGCACTGTGTACGAGATCGGTTCGATCGTACCGGCGCCGACGCTGAGCACCCGAGCGACTTCGCACTCACGCGTGTCGCACGCTTGCTTGGGCAGCCGCGTGAGGCCCCACGTCGAGGTGGCGACCGCGGTCGTCTGCAGCGGCGCAAAGATCGGGGCCTTTTGCTGGATCTCGTACGCCTTGACACTGCGGTCGCCCTAACCCTTGGTTTAGCCAAAGTAGTGTGGTCCATATTGTCATAGAAACGGCGTACTCGGCCGCCGAGGAAGAGCAGCTTCGTATCGGGGTCCACCAGCGGCAGCAAGACACCGGTGCTCGTGTCGACGCGCTCGCGCCCCATCGGTCTCGTCATCGACCGCAAGTCCCACAGGAAAAGCTCACGTTCCTGGAGCTTGCTAAACCCGGCCGTGACGCAGTACATGTCATAGGCAAACGCAATGCTGGCGGCCTTGCGGCCTTGATGCATCGGCGCAGAGAGCGCTTCGGTCGCCGTCCGAGGATCCCAGCCACGTACGACATTGTCCTGGCAGACGGACAGCACGAGACTACGCATATGGTGAGGAAATGCAAGGCGAGGCGCATATACGCATGTCTACCTCCCGTCGTCGTTCCATGTTGCCCCCGTGATGGTATTGGGATGGACGCCGATGGCCGTCGATGTCGACGTGTCGAGGTACACGAGGTGCAGCCCCGTCGACGTGGCGACGTGAAGAACGTCGTTTGCCGACGGGTGAAAGGCTACCGAGAGGATCTTCTCATTGAAGCTCTCGCTGGTCCATGCGCAGGTATCGTCGGCGAGATGCCAGAGCTACATGATAAGCATGAGCGGACGAGCGTCATCGTCGAGTACCTTGAGGAGACCTTCGTCGCCGCCAGAGGCCAAGAGAGACGTCTGGAAGGGCGAGAAGGCGATAGCGTTGACGCGTTGCGTGTGGCCGCGCAGGAGCCGCACCTACAACGAGATGCCAGGGCAAGGACGACGCGGATGGCCGTACCGGCGCCGACTGCGCGTTGGCCTTGCCGACATGGCCCAGTTCCTTGACCTCGATGACCGCGCCGGCTACGCGAGGCCATGAGAGGCCATGGTTCACGATGGCTCTACCGTTGTACTGGGACGCGAACGCGAGCGTCGACGTCGACGCCGTCAGCGGGTACAGGTCGAGGCGGCCTGCGTCCAGCTGCAGCTCCTCGTACCACTCGGCGCGCGGGGCCGTCGCCCCAAGGAGGTTGCGGTACTTGCTACATGGCCGCCAGGAGCATCATCATCATCATCCTGCTGCGATCTTGGCCGCTGGATTCGCATCTTACCTTGCTTTGAACATGCCAAAATGGCCCATCTGCTTGCGGCTAGTGACGATATCCTAATTAGGACGAGCTTCGTTTCGGCAATGTCCGCGTTCTAGCTAACATCGGCATATGCCGATCTATAGCATGGTTGTCGTGGCATTTTCAATTTAAAATCGGCATCACTGCCGCCATCACCACTGCCCGCCACGACATTGGACCGTTCGTAGCGACGAGGATCGCACCGTAAACGCCCGTGCCCATAGAGAACGATTGGCGCGATCGTCTAGTAATATGTAGGGCGGCACGCGGCGCCGCGGCGATACCAGTAGCGCGGTCGACGTGGTAACCTCTTACATTCGGCACATGCCACATCCATGAGGCCCACGGTTTGTGAGCCAATGAGCTGCCATTCGAGATCTGCAACCAAGTGGGAGCATCATGGCCGAGGAAGACCCCGTCGTGTGCGAGATCCCAGTGCATCTCGCCGACTTCCTGCGTGGCAACCTGTATGGCCATGGCCTCACCTTCCAGCCTCGCGGCTCATGCGCATGGCTAGGCATGTGTTCCAGTACCCGCTGCGCCCGGTGTACCGTGGCATGCTCACGCGACCAGCGAGCGCCAAGTACAAGCCCGAGAACGCCATGGTCACGCTCGAATACCCGGTCAACACCGAGACCAACTACAACGCGGAAGACCACACGCCGCTGCCGCCCATGCTACCGCTCACCTCGAATGTCGTGACGCCAGTCTCCAACTACGCCGCCGGCGTCTTCCGGAAGGGCCAGCTCCACTTGACGCCGGTCTCGAGCATCATGCAGCTGCGCCCGTCGTTGCAGCACCTCGACGAGTCGGACGACGAGGCCTCCGACGACGACATGGCCGATATCGAGACCGAGAAGAAGGCTGCAGACGCGACGCCGGACGTCAAGGAGGTCCAGGTGCAATTCAAAAAGCGGCAGTCGGAACGCGCGCTTGCGGCCATGCAGAGCTCGTACGCATACAAGCGGGGTCTTATCCAGAGCGAGAAGTGGATCCCGCTCCGCGTCGTCTCGGAAGACGAAGACAAGGACGAGTTCGAACAGCTTTTCAGCGAGACCGAGGCGCCCGTCGAGTTTGATGTGACGCCGGCCGCGTACCTTCGCGCGCTCAGCTACCGCAACGGCGATGAGATGAGCACACTAACGCTGGCCTCGGACGACGTCGACATGGTCGGCAACGACGACTTGGACAAGAAGGTCCTCGATATCCTCACGACCGGTATCTACTCTTTCTCCGATAGGATTGTTTGGATTTTTTTGGATATTGACTTGGATTTTAGACAAGGTGCTACACTTCAAGGAGCTTCGGTCGCTGCTCCCGGTGAATGTAACCACGGACGAGCTCCGCGCGTGCGTCGACCGCGTCGCGACCGTCGTCCGCGGCTGCCTCCTGCCCAAGAGCACGCTCCTCAAGACGCACGTCGCGTACCGGTCGTTGCTGGCCGACGAGGTACCCACTCGACGCGCTCGTGCTGCCACGTCATTTTGGATCCTAGTTTGAAAAATCCGCGTCCATCTCGCGCAGTGAGTTTATCGAGGCGCATGGCGTGCCCGCCGACATTGCCAAGTCGCTCTTGCAAGGTTTGTCCTCTTCATTTTTCATGTTCATGTTCATTTTCAGCTTCATTTTTATTTTCATGTTCATTTTCAGCTTCATTTTCCAATTCTCTTTTCCTCTTCCTCGTCTTAAATGCTCATGCGGGTCGTAGAGTACGCGGTCCTGAACCCGGCGACGCGGCTCTGGCAGCTCAAGCGGGCCGACGACAACGAGCAAAAGTGGCAATAATCTCGCTATCCAAATTGGGCATCCAATAATGTACTCTGTACTACTATTATCCAGTGTATTCCTTCGCTGATCCCGTGTCCTTCGGTCACCCATCCCGTGTCCTTATCTCGGATCGATCCAGTGCTCAATATACGGATATCATCCTCTGCAAGTATTAATACCCGCGTCCTCGCGTATCCATGGCTGCGTCCTCGACCTCGCTGCCAAAATACTATCCAGTGTAGCTATCCAGTGTCATCCGTGGGTGTCACAATAACTACCGGAATGATCCTGTGCACACCAATAAACCCAGTTACCCAGAATCAACCCGATCGTATCCTGTTCCCAGCCCTCATCGATTTTAAACTATCCAACCCAAGAGTTGATCCTGGGGCACGGGACAGAGTGTGCACAATATGTCATCGATTGACACCACGTACTACGCGTATCCTCGTACTACTCTAGTACGAGCGTATATATATAAAAATGCGCTTAGACCGCCGTCGCAAACGCGCCTTCGGTCGGTGCGTCCGGCAGGACGGGGCCGGGCACCGCGTCGCTGTGGCTGCTGCTCGTCGAGCTCGCCGTCTCGGGCGACGACGCCGCCGACGACGTCGTCTTTGGTCGGTCCTTGTCTGCAAACTCCGTGTCGGCACTCGTCGTGTGGGGCGCTGTGCCTGGCGTGTTGGTGTTGCGCGTCAGATCGATAAACCCTGGACTCTATCCAACGCGTCGGATCGATCCATGGATAGCGGTACCGTACCTGCGAGTTGACTTCGTAGTAGGATTTCTTGGCCGCGCAGCAGACGCCTTGGCTGAGGTAGCGCAGCCCTTCCCAGAGCGAATATGAGGTTGGTGGCAGCGGCGCCGACGCGATGCTGTCCTTGCTGATGGCCGCCGCCTTCTCTTCGGGCATGTTGAGCATGTCCGTGAGGTCCTTGGCGCTCTTCGTGCCCGAGTGGGCTGCAATCTCGTACTTGTCGCTGAGCATGCGGAAGAGCTCGACCTCGCGCCCGTGCCAGCCGTCAATGACCGCTTGGATCGTGCACTGGTCGAGCTTGGCCGGGTTGTACGTCGAGTAGAATAGCACGAGCGCATCGCGCGTCTCGAGCGACGCATCGTAGTGACCTAGGTAGCACTCTGCATGAGGCTTCAAGCGGCGTAATTTGGCACGTACTGCGATCGTTGGGGTTGCTCAGCACCGCGTAGGCCGCCGGCACACCGTCCCAGCGCTCTTCGGCTTCCTTGGACGGGTTGCGATCCGGGTGGAACTTGAGCGCGAGCTTGCGGTACGCAGCGCGGATCTCGGCGTGCGTCGCCGACCGCGGGATGCCCAGCGCCGCATAGTGGTCCTTGTAGCGCACGGTCTCGGGCGTGAGGTGCGAGGCCTGCTGCTGGTACCGCTTCATGTACTCGCGGTGCATGTCCATCTTCTCCCGTTCGTTGGCCATGCTTGTCGTCGTCGTCGTCGTCTTGCTGCTGCTTCGTCGAGTGGCTCGGCAGAGAAACTATGTTGCGCGAGTGAGGACGACGAGTGCCTATAATTAGAGAATTAGGACTTTTGGTGCCGAAAAGAAGCGATGGCACATCCGGTCCGGATCTTTGTCCCAGTTTGTCCCGGATCCAGCAATTACGAAAAGGATTTGACCGCGAATAAGAAAAAAGGGACACAATAATGTGGCAAGATCGTCGCGACACGCTCCACCTAAACCCCTCGGTCGCTCGTACAGATAAGCAAGCAGCCGCCAGAGGCAGCCCGCGACGATGCTGCACTCGTTGCTTTGAGAGATGAGATCCGAATCCTATGAATTCTGTATCCAGTATCGAGGTGGTCAGCACACGCCAACGACGACGCGATATCAACATACACTGCATCCTGCGTTCGATAACGATACACGGCTTCTCTGTGCCTGTCTGGTGGTCAATGGCGCGTCGTGTGCACCCTTCTTTGTTGTAGGAATGGCGTGCTTGGAGGTTGGAGGAGTTGTACCGTGCATGGGTATTGTGGTAATGTGGATCAGCCGATGGCTGCTCGCCGAAATACGCATTCTGGTCTCGCGCTTGGTGTATCAAAAGCTGTTCTGAAATCTGGTTTCGATCCTTTTTGGTTTTGCGGGTGTTTGGCGTCCGACTCGTATACTGGCGCGTGCTCTGCAGAAGCTGGTCGTCTTTGCACCAGGAGCGTACAGGTAGGTATAGCCTCTCAGCACTCGTCCAGAGCAACTCGTAGCTCGCCTTGTATGGTGCCCTCGAAACATCCGAGGATTCCGTGGTCATCAATTGCGTGACGTTCAACGAACGTGGCCGTTGCAAGCTGGGCGAAACCTCGTGGAATTCGGTTTTCCACCACCGCCGACCAGGCCGCGCTGGATGGCGGGATATGATTGGACAAAAAGATGGACGAATCCGAGGCGTCCGAGTTGGCATGTCGCAACGCCCCAAGCTTGGTGCTCCAGGCAGACCTCGGCAGCAGTAGCCGCGATGTCCGCGTCTTTGGCCTCCTCGGTGCTAGTGCGCATGGGACTGGGCAGCGACGTAATGGTTGCATAGATGTGCATAGATCGTGCGGTGCCCATGCTCAGTTTATACACGCGGGAGCTCGCCACCACTACTGCACGAACTTCTCATGCAGTCTGCACGATCATATTGTGTGCACTGACAGTCGTGAAACTCTCGGAGCGAGCGGATCCGTGTCGCCGAAATGGCGGTTTCAAAGTAGACACTCGTAGGTTCGTGCTTTGGGGGTAGGGTCGTCGTCGGGAAGTGACGTGACCCGACCAAGATAAATTGATCGTGCGAGGGTGAGACGACGAGCTTCAACTTGAAGCGACGGTGGTCGCTACGCCATTACTACTGTAATCAAATCTGTGGGCGAGGGCATTACACAACGTTTAGGTATGTGTCGCCTCTGCAACGCCGACGCTCGATGGCACTATCCGTCGCATCCTACAGCGCGTCCGCGACCTGACCCGTTTGAATCGCAACTCTTCGAGATGTATAAGGACTACACCGTACCGTCAAAAGTTCTGCTGCCAGCGTTTGTTCGTCCAGTGGCCGCTCAGAGCTCTCGTAATGCGTGTGTCGGCAGCAGTAACGCGCGAGCCCACCACGATCGCATTTACCTCAGAGGGCCCTTCGCTCTTTTTGACGCCACTTTTATCGCCCCCACCTGTTGTCTTTACTACACATAGTGGCAACGCGAACACTGCACGTTTCAACGACGCCGTAGCTCGTTCGTGTTACATGAGGCAGCACAACGAGGACGACGAGGACGAGTCGTCGACGCTCGCAGGTGCAGGCATCGGTGTCTCGTGCGCTGGCGGTGTCGGCGTCGACGTTGGGGCAGCGCGGACAGGCGCAGCCTTGGCCGCCGAAGCCTGCATCTGCATCGCAGCGATCGTCGCATCGAGCGATGGCGCGTCGGTGTCGCGTTGCTTGGCAAGCGCATTCACAACGCTCTCGGGAATACCATGTTTCTTGGCTTCTTGCTTGGACTGCTGCAACAAGATGGCGTTGCGGACCGGATCGTCGTTCTTGAACGGGACTACAAGGCAAGTCGGCAAGAGGAAGCGAGAGATGGAGCGTACCAAAGGCTGGCGGCGCCTCGTGCACCGAGACCGTCGTTTCAAAGTCCGAGGGCTTGTCCCAGCGGTCTTCGCCGGTCTCGTTGTTGTGGTAGTACGTCTTGCCTCGGCGCGAGGTCAGCGCGACCCACCGGTGCTGGATGGTCGGCTTGGCGGGCGCCGCGCTCGCCGCCGCCGCAAAGAGCGTCGTTGGCAACGGCGCGTGGCACACGGTGCAGGCCGGCGCCTCGCCCATCGCAAGGTCCTGCTTCGGGATGTTGACGTGGCAAGCGGGGCACTTGACGAAGCGGTCGCTGATGCTGGCCATGTCAAATCAAAAATGGAACTATCCGGTATCCGGATACGGCGGAAGGCAAACAAATTGGATTTTGTCCTTAGCTCCTTGCGAGCCTCTGCTGCTGACAGTCTTGCGCGAGCGTGGAGCTGGTGATACCAAAAAACGATCCGAACGATCCTGGATCGACCATAGGAATATGGATACATCAGGCGACTATCCAAGTCGGTGGAGTCGAGGGCTGGGATCCTTCACCGGTTGGTCGGATGTGCCGCACCAGATCCAGCGACGCAAAGCCAACTCGACAACAACATCACGTTGATGTACCAGCAGCAGTCGACGCAGGAATCATGCATTCTCAACCTGTATCGGCCAATATACCAATAGCAGCTTGGACTGTAGTCTTGTACTGCTAGCCATGTTAGCCTTTCTACTAGCCAAGAGCTTTAGCCAAGGTGAGCCAAGCGAGTCTACCTCCGAGTTAACCGTGCAATCTAGGGGCATGTCGTCTTCGTGGCGTTAGAGCTTGACAAGTAAATCATGCGTCGTCGAGGACCAAGCAGGCAGCTGCAGTTTTGCTGCCAATTTTTGTCCCATGATCGTATCCGGATGACTCTCCGGATGTCAAGAGCAAGCACGGCGTTGTGTCAACACACAAAGAAGCGTCACGTCGACCAGCATGATGCAAGCCCTTCGCGTCGCGGGCGGCCGCAGCCGCCCAGTTCTCCGGCGCCAGCTCAAGGCGCGCGCGTACATTGCACCGACCAACCTCTACCAGCAGCCCACGCGCGTGCGCATGCAGGCGCCGCCGCAGCGCGCGATCGAACTCGCCGCGTACGTCTCGCCGCACCTGTCCCGACGGTGCTAACGCCGCCACATAGGCCTGCGCCCGATATGTCCATGTACTGGAAGGCCGGCCAAGGCCTCTTGTCGCTCGGCCTCGTCGTGGCTGCGAGCTCGGACGATGCGCAGTGCGCCAGCAACGACGACAAGGCTGCCGGCGACGCCTTGGCCAAGCTCCAGACGTTCTTGACCGACCTGACGAAGACCGTGCCGACGTCGCCCGAGGACCTCCAGGCGCGTGTGAATGACTTCCTCGCGTCCGGCCAGGGCGGTCAGATCTCATGGGGCTTTATGATGGGCGCGTGCTCCGGATTTGCGCTCAAGAAGGTCTCCAAGGTCGGTGCCGTCATGCTCGGGTGCGCCTTTATGGCCATGCAATGCGCGAGCTACTACGGGTACCTCGATGTCAACTACAAGAAGCTCGAGCGCGACATCACCGATATGCTCGACATCAACAAGGTCGACTCCACGCCTCCTCGACTGCCATCCTCTCATGCGCAACCAACATGTAGGATGGCAAATTTGACTCCAAGGACGTCCAAGTCATGTACAAGAAGATGATGGACGTTCTCGAATTCAGCCTTCCCGCGGGCTCGGGCTACGCGGCGGGCTTCCTCGTCGGGTTCCGCTCCGGCTAACGCAGCTTTACTTACGTTGCGTGGCAGCCCTAACCACGAATATACGTGTTGTCCTTGGCGCGTGATCTGTACATG
>NW_008246117.1:185013-197011 GCF_000281045.1 Saprolegnia diclina VS20 | reverse complement strand
ACCAACTACCGTACGCCACCGACAACGGGCCATCTCGCCAACGTCCCGATGCGGTTTGCATCGTTGCCGTACCTCCAGCGGTATTCGAACATCACAACCAAGCTCTCCAACCATGCGCTTGTTGTGTCACCGATCAAGGTCGATCCAGCGTTGGCGCTGCACCTCTCGGTTGTCGAAGGCAACTTGGCGATCGTCGAGCAATGGCTTCGACACAAGCCAGCGCTCGTCACGTCAGCGACGCTCGAGCTCGCGGCGGCGTCGTCCCAAGGTCCGATATTGCGACAGCTTCTTGCGTGGTATCCCGAGCTTGCGACGGCCAAGATGATGGACCTCGTGGCCATGTCGGGCGACCTAGCACTGCTGCGTTGGCTGCATGAGACCGGCGCGTCCTGCACCACCGACGCATTGGACGGTGCGGCCATGAACGGGCACTTGGATGTCGTCATCTTCCTGCACGAAGCGAGACATGAAGGCTGTACGATCGTCGCGCCCACGGCCGCCGTTGCCAACGGCCATGCACCCATCCTGCGCTACCTCCTTGATCACTGCGTCGGACGGGTGGAGCCGTCACTCATTTACCGTGCTCCACACGCCGAGATCAAGACAATGAGCGTCTGCGGCACATCTCACCTTGAGGCCATTGTCCTCGCATCGGCCAAGTCGGTGCTTTCCGAGTTTGCGCTTCTGCCGGCGGTGCATTCGCTGACTGCACTCGAGACGTTGCACGCAACGGGGTACTGGCCTGCCATGACAACCAAGGTTCTCCACGCGGCCATCGCCAGTCGTGACCCGGCCATGACCCGCTTTGTCCTCGACCACACCACGCTCGAAGCTGCTCCGCCCCAGGACACCATGTGGCCAACGACTGACGAGTGGATCATCTTCCCGGCCCTCGACACGGCTGCAACTAGTCACCCGGTACTGCACGACGACGGTGTCACGATGGCTATCGCTGCCTTCTACGGTGATCTCGACACGATGCAGCGCTTGCACGGAAGCCATTTGGGTCATGTGACGGTCCGGGCACTCGAGTATGCGGCCTTGAAGGGCCACATGCATGTCCTCCACTGGCTGTCTCGGTTCCAAGACGGTGGTGTCGAGAGCGATGCACTCGCGATGGCGTGCGTGCACGGCCACGTCAACGCCGTGCGCTATCTTCGCGAGGTGTGCCGCGCGCCAGTGACTCTGACAGCGCTGGCCACGGCTGCATATACGGGCCATCGCCGCTTGGTCCAGTACCTCTTGGACCATGGGCATGTTGAAGACGATGAAGACGACGCTATAACGCTGGCTATGTACGACACGCACGAATGTATCAACGACCACGTGCTCGGGTGTATCCGGAGCACGTATGTTGGAACGAGTCCGGTCGATGCCGCGGCGAGCCAAGGCCACCTCGCGATCCTTCGGCTGCTTATCGAGCACGGCGTGGACATGACGACAACGACGATGGACGCGGCGGTCACGCAGGGGCATGTCGACGTTGTTCGGTACCTCCACACGGCGCATGGTCAAGGTGTCACCGTGCACCACCTCTGCACTGCGTTGCAAGCGCGCCGGTTGGACCTCGCATCGTATTTGCTGTCGCAACTGCAGATACGAGCCGACGATGACGACGACGTCCAGCGTGTCCTTGTGTACGCCGCCGGCAGCGGAAGTATTCCGTTGCTCACGCAGCTGTGGGGTGTCGTTGCCGTTGACGCTCGCCCGCGCACGCAAGAGTTTATGCTGATACATGCCGTACTACAGAAGCACGTGCCTATGCTGATGCACTTGTGCCAAATCCACGGCTTGAAATGGACGCCCAACGTCCACCACGTCGCGACGCTGCTCGGTCAAAAGAAGGTTCTCAAGTACTTACTGACGTTGGGGGCGGCCGCCGAGTCGGTGGTGAACTTCCCCATGACCATCGGAATCATCGGGTACGAGGCCATACGCCTTTAGATATCTTGGCGAGATAGTGGCATTGTATACTAACTGGTGCCCCAAGCTTGATTTTATACTGCGTTCGATCTTAGCCGTACAGATCAAGCTCGACCAGCGCCATCTATGGATGTGGTAGGTCAGCACTATGTCACTGCGCAATGCAATAATAATGACATTCACAGGACACATTGGACTGCACTAATGACAGTTATATGTATGTATGACAATATCGTCCATCATGGAAGCCGTTTCAATTGTTTCGGTCCACAAGACATGTTACAGCGGTCGCATGCGCAGGTGGCCAGCTACCCGATCGTAGAAAAGCGGTCCGTCCTCGCAACCATAGAATAGGCTCGTGCGGTCCGAGGGGCGGAATAAGGACGCACACGGGGGGCCACGCGTCATCAAATACTGCAGCACTCGCTTGCGACCGCACTGCGTGGCTGCTTTGATTGCAAACGGCGTCAGTGGATAGCCGCAGGTCTCGACCACGAGGCGAAGCAGCGCGAGGTGGCCCTTGGCCGCTGCCCGCACCACGATGCGCTCTTGCACGCGCTCTGGCAGCGCGATTGGGAACGCTGTCACGATCATGCGCCAGAGGTCCACGTTGCCACATGTCGCTGCGTTGAGATGCAGCACGTGGAGGTCGACCATGACCTCGTCGCTTGTGAGATCGGGGCGCCAGCAGTGGCGCGTTAGGACGTACTCGACAACGGCACCGTGGTCGCCGAGGATCGCTTTTGAGAGAAACTGGCGGTGGCTGCAGCGAAGGCCAAGCTCAAGGTCACACAACGCGACGACGGCCAAGTGCCCCGACGCAATCGCGCCGTCCATTCCATGGGCACTCACACCCCGTCCGTGCGCAAGGAGGTACCGGAGCGTCTCGAGGTGACCATTGCTGGCAGCCCAGTCGGCGGCCCGACCGGATACATGCCAGCACGACCGATACTCCACGATGCTAAAGGTCGTTTCGTCAGGCCCATGAGGGAGCGGGACAATGGAACGACGGTGGTTTGCGCTCTCCATCGCGTCGTCGTCGTCACCGATGGCGTGTACGAGGTACTGGACAATCTTGAAGTGGTTGTTGGCGGCCGCCATTGCGAGCGCGGTTCGTGTCGGTGCCTGGCCACCGACTTCGACGAGCCAGCGCACCACGTCGGCATGGCCCATACAGGCTGCGAGCTCCATGGCCATCGAGTTGTCGATAAGGCGTCCGTGGCGGTGGAGCCATCGCAGCACGTTTACGTGGCCGTAGTAGCTCGCAAACCGCGTTGCCTTTTTGGCTTTGCATTCCAGACGGCTGTCGTGCAAGAGCTGCAGCGCGATTTCGTCGCCAAAGCAAGCCGCCAAGTCCATGGCCTCGCAGCGGTCCCACGACACAAAGTTGTCGTCGTCGTTGGGGGGTCGCCACGCCACGTCGGCTTCGGGTGCGTATGTTTGACGAAGGATGTGGAGGGCGTAGCGAAGCATTGCATGGTCGCGTTGCGCCGCCGCCATCTCGATCACTTGCGGCGTGACGGTTTGGTAGCCGCGGTCACAACAGTAGCGCAGCGATGCAAGCCCGAGGCGTTGCGTCAATGTACAGAGACCGAGCGCGTCGACGGCAATCATGGGTGCCACCACATCGATAGCCTCGAGGTGGGACGTGCCCAACACGTAGCGCGTTCGAATGTCATCGTACACTGTCGAGCATAGAAGCACCATATCGGTGTGCTCATAACCGTGCTGCAGCAAAAAGAAAACGATCGGCGCATGGCCATTCCGCACGGCTGTCGTCACCGCGGCGTTGGTGCAGCCTTCGGTTCTCGCTTCATGTAGGAAGATGACGACGTCCAAGTGCCCGTTCATGGCCGCACCGTCCATTGCAGCGGTCGTACAGATCGCGCCAGCTTCGTGCAGCCAACGCAATGGCGTCAAATCGCCCGCCATGGCCACGAGATTCATCATCTTGGGCGTCGCAAGTTCGGGATACCGTTCATACAAGAGTCGCAAAATGGCTCCTTGGGACGACGCCGCCGCGAGCTCGAGCGCGCCCGATGAAATCAGCGCTGGCTTGTGTCGAAGCCATTGCTCGACGATCGCCATGTTGCCTTCGACAATCGTGAGGTGCAGCGCCAAGGCCGGGTCGACCTGCATCGGCGAGACAAAGAGTGCGTGGTGGGAGAGCTTCTTTCTCGGGTGCTTGTACCGCTGGAGGTACGGCAGGCGCGCAAACCGCGTCGGGATGTTGGTGAGGTGTCCGAATGACGTTTGCACAATCGGGATGCGACGGCAGGTCGGGCGATGAACGATGAACGGCTCAAACTCAATCGTGTCGACGAGACGCTGGAACGCGACCAAGGCTGCCGGCAACCCACTTTGGTAGGCGACGACGGCGGCCACGAGCTCGAACGACCGGAGCACAGTGCTTGCCGCCATGTTTTTTTCAAACTGGTACAACCCAACGCGTGGCGCCTTCTGCGACACTTCACATCTCCACACAAGAGTCACACACCCCACGTACACCGGTGCACTGATTACTATGCCAACTCGGGCGGACTGCATCTGCTGTCCTTGCTGGCCACTTCGTACGTGAGGGGAATCCTTCCATAGCAATTGAGTTTCCATTTCAATTGCTAAAATCCACTCTGATGCCGTTGCCAACTGTGTGCGTACGCACTGGGCTTACCCTCGTATCTTGGCGACGTCTCTGACGCATTTGCAAGTAGTGTTGCCAGGCCAAGTTGGACAACGCGACAAGACGAAAAGCCCGTGGGACACGATCCATGTCCATTATCTAGAATGGTTATAAAAGTTAGTAGCATAGTCTATCCATGGTCCATATCATTGAGTAGAAATTATGTCCACAAAACGCTGCCACCCTTTCCCGCAGCCAAATACACCCACTTTTATTCCTTGGGCTCAACTCGACTCGTTCATAGTTGACTCGTTCGTGCTAGATAGAGTTCATCTTGGAATCGCTACGAGTTGGTCCCTGCGGTGACGTTATCGCCGAGACGTTGATCGAGCCATAGTATTTGCATTCAGGCTGGTCCGTCGTGCAAATGACGACTTGTACAACGGCGTCTGCGAACCTGTCGTTGGCGCACTCCATTCTGGCTAGCGTCGATTTGCAGCCGCTTCTCGCCGCTCGTGCTTCAAGGGACGACAGTCATGCACACTTAATAACAATGACAATAATGTTCATATACGTGTTGAGCTCGTTAACGGTCGCGCGCTTTGGCAATGTCGAGCGCCTTCATTTCCGAGAGGTACGACGGGTTCACGCCGGCTTCTTCGAGCTCGGCCACCTCTTCAATGCGAATGCGCTCGAGCTTGGCGAGTTCGTCGGCGTATTCTTGCTTGAGCGCCTTGCCCTCGAGCTGCACACGGACAAATTTCTCCTTGACGAGCTTTTGCTTGTCGTCGATTTGCTTCTGGAGCGCAAGACGGTGGCTTGCGCGCTTGGTCGCGTCCGTGGCCTCCTTGTCTTGAAATTGCTTCTTCTGCCAGTCGACTTGGTGGATGATGCTTTCATACTCCTGCTTTTGCTGCAGCGCCTCTTGGACTTTCGAGCGCTGGCGGTGCATGGCTTGGGCTTCGCGCGAAATGCGGAGCTCCTCGGCTTCCTTGCGGGCCTTGACCTCTCGGGCCACGTCGGCGTCGCGCGCTGCCCGCTCGCGCGCTTCGACCGCGCGCTTGGCCCGGAGTTCGTCGAGCTGTGCTTTCTCGTTCGCGGCCTTTTCTTGGGTCGAGCGTAATTTTGCACAGCGCAGCTCGGCTTCGTGGCGCTTCCGGGCCTCGTCTTCCTCGCGCAAGCGTGCGTCTTCGGCCTTCTTGCGCTGGTAAGCCACGACCTTTTCTTCTTCGAGTGCGAGCAGCCGCGCTTGCTCGGCCTTCCGCGCCATCGCCGACTCGTTAAAGCGCTTGATCTCTTCCATGGACCGGGTAGCTCGCTCAAATTTCTCCTTCTCCTTGCGCTCGTCGTCGCGCTGCGCGTCGCGAATCTTCTGCAGCATGTCCTCGGCTTCTTTTTCAATGGCCTTTTGCTCGGCCTCTTTGGCGAGCTTGCGCTCGCGGATCTGGTCTTCGAGTACTTCTCGGTCCCGAATGCGCTTGAGCCGCTTGGCTTCCGCGACTTCTTCCTGCCGCTTCAAGCCTTGGAGCCGGTCGATCTCCATCATCACGTTGAGCTTCTCGTGCTGCATGGCCTCGACCTCCTCGATCGCATGCTTGCGCTTGATCTGCTCGTCGCGAATGGTAAAGGCTGCGGCCCGCGCACCGAGCGTCTTCATGAGCTTGACGCTGTCGTGGGCCTGGTCCTTCAGCATCGCCGCACGCTTCCGGATCGCGTCATTCTCGGCGTCAAAGATCTGCTCAATGTCCGACTTTGGCGCGCGCGTGGCCGCTTCGGCGGCCCGCTCCATCATGTGTTGCTACATAATAGCCAAACTCGTGAGAATCGCTGCATCCTGTGGTCTACCTTGCGGGCGCGCGCGTGTATTCTGAGCTTTTCCGTGTCTTCTTCCTTCTTCGCGGCAATGGCCTCGCGCTCGGCGTCGGTGAGGATACGCGTCGTGCCCTACAGAGCCGACGAGGAGGAGGATGCTGGAAAGGTCAGCATGCAAGCAGTGTACGCGAATGCGCGAGAGCTCGTGCGGCGGCAGCACGGTGGCAATCGTTGCGGGCACGTTCTTCTTCTTGGTGGGCGGCGGCTCGGTCTCTTGGTTGCTGCTGCCACGGACAATGTCCCTAGGCACACGTCGTTGCGAGACCTTGATGGTGTGTAGGATGGTACCGCCCGGCCTGGCGCGACCGGTCGCCGTCGCGCGACTTGACGCTGCGGCCAAAGAGCGCGTCGTCGACGCTCTCCTTGGACGCGAGCCGGCGGTACCTGCGGCTGCTGCTCGTCCCCTGCGTCCGCGCCGACGCCACCTGCTCCATCGGGCGACCGCTTGCGTTCTATTTTTTGCACCATCCTGCACAACCGGCGGCTAAAAATAGAACCTAAGTATGGTGCTTTCCATAGAGAGTGCCACGTCATTTTTCGCTGCAGAGGTGGTATGGCCATGGCGCCGAGACCGACGCCAACGGTAGTGTGGTGGTGCGGTGGCTGGTATAGAGTGGTATGTCACGACTACATCTACCTCGTCACCCGTTGATCGGTTGGCCCGTGAAAGGCATCAGAGCACACCGAGTGCTTCTGACGCGTCACCATAGACGCTCGCTACTGCATCCAACTCGAATGGCTCAGGTCTTTATCGCTCCTAGAAGGTGCGCACAGGTTGCTAGCGTGCGTGGTGAACCTGGCTTGAACTCGTGCTTGCAAGGAAGGGTCGATCCACTGCTTGTAGACTCTCTCGCTATGACATGGAGGCGGTTGGGAGAGCGATGCATGACGCGTTCAGATATGGTCGCGACAGCAACGACACAGCGTCGTGGTCTAGGCTTGCTCGTTGCAGCAGGGGCGGACGCAACTGCGGTTCGCCAGCGCTGCCACCTCTGTTGTTGTGGCAAACGATTTGATATTAACAATATTTTTATTTATTTTATTTTATGGCGGTGGTTTGTCGCAGACCAACACCATTGAAATCGCCGAGCATGGTGGCCGGGCGGACGACCAAGAAGGAGACCGACGTCGAGAGCTTCTTCAAGCGCAAGCTGCCGCGGGCGTCAGCAGGTGACGCAACCGCCCTCGTCTTGATCGAGGAGCACGAAGCCGCGCTCGGCGCCGGGCGCGTGCTACTGGAGCACGCTGCCACGCTCGTGGCCGAGGCCGCTTCACTCCGCGTCCTGCGCATCCAGCTTGTACGTACAGCGTCTGCGCCTCGTCGTCCTACCCCATACATTGGTCATAGGAGACGTACATGGCGCCACGCACGCGCGACGACGACGACAACGACTGCGTCGTTGAGGTGCTCAACTTTACCGGCGACCTTGGCGGCTGGCTCGGCGACGCGATGGCCAACGTCCTCGCCAGCGTCACCGCGGCCACTGCGCAAAGCGCGACGCCCGTGCTCCTCTTCCTCGACTCGCTCACGCCGTTGCTGCAAGCCGGCTCGTTCCACGCTGCGCTCCAGTCGCTCCGAACGCTCCTCTCTCGTAGCCAACGATAGGTCCATGCACGTGCCTCATGCCTGTCCTATTAGTTGCCAACGTCGTCGGCCTCGTCGCTCGCTACAATGCGTCGCTGCATCCCAAGCACGTTGTCCACGCCCTGCGGGTCCGTCCTCCTCTGTTTCCTGCAATCATCATCTCATGCGACGACACCAGGCGCAAGCGACGGCGTTTCTCTTGGTCGAGACGCCCGCGTCGATCGCCGCGTACCATTTCCTATCGAAAGAAAGCAAGCGCACCGTGCCTTCGACCATGGACGGCGTCATCGTCTTCCTCCGCAAGGTCAAGGTACACGCAAGATGTGCTTCTTTTCGTCATAGTCGCATGCTGTGAACGCATAGAATGGCACGTCGACCGAGGCGACAGACTGCTTTCGGCTGCCGCCACGTACAACGCATGGCCCGTGCATGACGCTGTTCTCTTGGGACGATGCCATCCATGAAGCCAAGCACTTGGCCGAGCCGGCCACCTCCTCGAGCGCTTCTTCTGACGCGCCCGACCTCGTGTCGACGCTTGCGCCCGACGTGAGCTTCAACTTGCGCATCTCCGATGCCGACCAAAAGGCCAAGGACCAAGTCCAGCTGCCCTATATGCAAACGTCAGCATCGTCGGCGGGCGCACCCAAAGCCGCACTCTTTTACATTGACGAAGACGACCCGGACTGGGACGACGACGACCTCGACGACGACCTCGACATTTAATGCATATACTTTGTGATTACAGTTAAAGGATGGAAGGGTTGCGCGACCGGGACTCGAACTGGCGCCAAGAATGCCCTCGAACACTGTCGCTGTCGACGTAGATAGAGCGGTTTCGCGCAGCACGATTGAAGCTGTGTTTTTGTCCACGGCCAAGCAAGTGCGCCATCTTCAGCCGTTGCCCGAACCACGGATCCCATTTAGCAAGGAAGCAACTGTCAACGTCCAAGACCCACCGCCCAAGCTCATTTTTAAAGACCAAGCAGCACGCTCACCTTAGCTTCTCATTTCAACCCACCCACCAGTCCCTTCTTGGGCGGCCCAACGCGAAGCTCACTCTTCTCCCGCTCGCACTGGCGTTATGGCCACAGAGCGAAACCAATACCTCTCTGCACGCAACTCGGAGGCTTGGGGCTGCAATAGCAAACGCCGAACGTTGCGCGATAAGTTGCTTGCTCCTTTCTAAGCCTTGCAGAATCAGGCTCTTGGTCTGTTGCCGAATCGTCGATGGTGTGGTCCGTCGCAGCCGCTGCTTGGTCGAACTTCCACGTGGCAGTGTCTCGGCACCGATGCTGACAGCTTGATTTGCGTCCGAGATTCTGGGTATTCTATCGCCTCGCAAGGTCTGGAATGTGCTGCTGGTGTTAGTTGTAGAGGCACACACAGCATCTCCTTCCAGTCCAAGCACCGTCGACGGACACCGTTGGCAGAGCGAACGACGTTTGGAGCTGAGGCACAAGGTGCTCGCAGAAACGATGTCGTCATTGAACTTGGACACCTTATCCTCCTCGACTGCGGCGGATCGCAGGGATATCTCCTCGATCTCACACCATGTGGTAGATGGTCGCCAGAGTTTTCACTGTCCCAGATGCTATCAACAATTCAGGTATTCGTCTCGAAACGCCTATGCCATCGGGACGGTGGATGCTATGCCACAGCGCCGTTGGCCGCTGAATCTGCGGTGCCACGTGCTCGGCAGAGCTTTTACACCGCACTTTTTGGTCCACTTGTGTGCTCTTCATTTTCAAATCGAACACCAACCACCACCACCACCATGAACATTTACCCGCAGCAGACGTACGAGGTCGACGCCGGTCGCTCGATCGGCCACGCCAACCCGGGCATTGACCGCGCGTGCAAGGAGATCCAGGCGGCGTGCGCCGGCTTCGGCACGAACGAGGCCAAGCTCAGCACGGTCCTCGGCAACAAGTCGCCCGTCGAGCGCTGCCTCATCCACCTCCGCTACCCGGAGCTGTACCAAAAGTCGCTCCTCTCCGAGATGGCGTCCGAGACGTCGGGCGACTACGGCAAGCTTCTCCAGCTCCTCTCGCAGCCGATCGAGGAGGCCGAGGCCATGATCATCCGGGATGCGACCAAGGGCGCCGGCACGACCGAGAAGCTGTTGATCCCGGTCCTCAGCGGCCGCTCGAACGTCGAGCTCAACATCCTCAAGAAGGCGTTCTACAAGATCTTCCAGAAGGACCTCGTTGTCGCCGTCAACGATGACCTGAGCGGCGACCTCAAGACGTTCTACCTCGCGGCGCTCAACCAGATGGCCCAGCCGTACAACCCGAGCATCCACACGCCGGCCAAGGCGGCCGAGATCGCCGAGGCTATTTACAAGGCCGGCGAGGGCAAGTGGGGCACGGACGAGTCGGCGTTCTCCAACGCGATCTGCTCGATCCCGCCGCAGTTCCTCGCGACCGTCGACGCGGCGTATGCGGCCAAGCACAAGCACGGCCTCGTGCACGCGATTCAGAGCGAGTTTGGCGGCAAGGCCGAAGACGGCCTCGTGTACCACGTCAACATCATCCTGCGTCCGATCGAGACGATTGTCGAGCAGATCGAGAGCACGATGAGCGGCATTGGCACGGACGAGTACGGTCTCTCGGCGGCCATTGTGCGCTACCAGCACCTGCTGCCGCAGGTCAAGCAGGCGTACCAGGCCAAGTACCGCACCACGCTGCGCCAACGCGTCGAAGGCGAGACGAGCGGCGACTACCGTGCGCTCCTCCTCACGATCCTCGACCACGCCATCTAGTTTGTTTAAGTTGACGCAATTTGCATAATATATGGATTCTGAACGTAAACTCGCAGCATCAATTTGGCGCTGGTCTCCGAACGTTCACTTCAACTTTAGTTGCCTCTTTTATCAAAAATGCTGAAGTGAACGTTCGGAGATCAGCACCCCAGTCCCGAGTCCTCTTCAGGTGACTTATTTGAGTACATGCGCAAGGGTCGAATAGACATGGCTTTGGATATGCTTCGTTGCTTCAAGAAGTAGACTCCTAGTCGCCTGACTAGTTGGCAACGAGACGATCGTGCCAAGTGTGATAACTGCTGGGCGTGGCGAGGGTTTTGGCGCCAAACGAGAGACAACGTCATGCGATGCTGAGTTGATCGCGATGCTGAACATGGACTTCATTAAACTCGAGAACAGTCTCTAGTTGGTACTACTACACGGATGTGTCAGAGGAGTCTTCTGGTTTCTTCTACGACTCTGGAGCTCTGGAGTGGGTTTAGTCGGATTGCTTGGGGTAGCAGCGTGAAAGCGTCGCCGTCAGTTGGTAGCACATATCGCCCGGGCGACACGTCTTGCCGTTGGTCTTGAAGTCTCTTCCGCCGCACTGGGCATACGTTGCAAACTCGGTGCTCGTCGGCGGCGTGGGCTGGCACTGCGAGTAGGACGAGAAGATGTAGACGCACGTGTTGCCGGTGGTGCAGGTCGTATCCCCAGAGAAGCCTTGGCCGCCGCACTGGCCGTAGACAGAGACCTGATTCTGAGCCTCGCTTCGGAGCGCTCGATGGGACGTGGCGCTGGCGCACGAGAGCAGAGCCAAGGCGCAGATAAACAACCCGCTTCGCATGGTTTAGGAAAAGGCAAAGTGAACCGTCGGGAGCTTCCAGATTTGCCGATGCTGTGCTTTCTATGGTATACAAAACGCAAGATGGGAGCCGTTTCACGTCCCTCCAAAGCGTCCCGCCGAACGTCGGCGTCAGGCCCTAGTTCTTCAATTTTGAAGTTCGTCGCAGATATAGGAGTTCATGGTTCATAGCAGCTGCCTTCCTCATTCATGCAGCATTAACATGGTTGCCATGGCCACAACTGTCGGATGGGACTCGCTTTTCATCCACGTGGTGCCACGTCACTGGCCGTTTCGCGACCGTTGGCGCCAAAAGCTGTGAATGATCGGCGGCCAACATCCTTCGCAGCGCTCTCCAATGGCAGTATTCTCTTGTGACTACCCACTGTGGTGTTGGCCGACAATTCTCCGCTT
>NW_008246117.1:138270-146470 GCF_000281045.1 Saprolegnia diclina VS20 | reverse complement strand
CTCGTAAGGCGCGGTATATCGGCGACCGCCTCGGGTAACCCGCTCTGGTGCGCGGCAATGATGGCGAAGAGCTCCCGCGATCGGAGGACGTCGCTTGCAGTCATATTGCGCTCTTCTAGTGAAACCTTCAGTCTGCACATATGTATTTATGGAGGTAACCTTCCGAGACCCTATAGAGTGTCCACAATGTTGACGCTCGAGGGCCTCAGATTTCCGAAAACAGTTTATTCTTCCGAAAATTGTGGGTGCGCATGGGAAATGCTCTGCCACCACTCATGGAGCCTACATTGGCGCGCACTACAGGCGGTGAGGGGCGCGAACCACGGGCGGCGCTACCGGTTTTATCGTTGCGCTGACGATCAATTTCAGGCGTAATAATCTCAGCAGTGGAAAACCGAGCTTTGCGGAAAAAGAGATTTCCGGAAAACAAACTTTCATGTCTGCACAAATAGTCAAGCATGGACCATCCTGCAGCTCGGGTTATCGTCGCGGTCGTTCAAGAGGACGAGCAATCGCAAGGCCGGCACTTCCAATCACGTTTATTTCGACTCTTCGTTCACAACCGTTCACTACGGGGATTCAGTCGACTTGAATCCACGGCTTTGGTGAGCCCCGCCGATGTCTTCCCAACTACAATATACGGACATATACTTCAAAAGACGCCGACAATAATACTGGATTCATATTACAGCGAAAAAAGGGAGCTGGCTCGCTGCATGCTGCCCGTGGCCAAGTACTGCAACACGCTCTTGCGTCGCATTTGCTCGGCTGCACCTTGCACCGCGGGTGTGCACGCGACACCGTACGCCTTGTGCAAGTGACACACCATCTCGAAATGGCCAGAAAGCGTAGCGTGGACCATGCAGCGCTCCGCCAGCAGCGGATTCAGGGGCGTTCGAAGCGGATAGGCTTGCGTAACAAGCTTGAGTATGGCAACGCTGCCCGTCTTGGTGGCGTTTTCAAAGAGCATCTCAGCAGCGTCGCGGCAGCCCATAGCCTTGTGCGGTGATTCGTACCCGGTGAGGTCAGCCACAACATGGAGATGACAGTTGGTGATGGCGTGCGAAAGCGCGAGAGAGCTCCAGCGTTGTCCGTGGACGCTGCGTAAATGCGAGACGACAGGCGCATGGCCTTGCACGACGGCCTTGTCGATAGCTGTTGGCGACAAGCGATGGCCGTGGGTGACCAAAAGTACAAGAATGTCAAGGTGGCCTTCATGCGCTGCCCAGTCGGCGGCTCGACCCGTGACGTAGTCGCCATTGCCACGACCGAGGAGCCCCCCGGCACCCCGCGGAAGGTGCGCGCGTTGAAAGCTGCCTTCGCCACACGGATCCGTCACAGAATCAACGGCCCCCAGCGGCAGCGGTAAGAGTTAATGTACCAAGGTCCTGTTGCCCAAAAAGGCAGCGGTGGCCAGCGCGGCATGTGTCCGGGGCCGTCTGTTGACTTCGTGGAGCCATCGCACTGCATCCAGATGCCCCCGCGCCGCCGCCAGCGCCATGGCGTCCTCGCCGCAACGGTCATATCGGTAGGTACGGAGCCACTGCAGCACGTCCAGATGGCCGTTGTAGGCTGCATTCGCCAATGCGCGCGTTGGCTTCCACCGGATTCGACTGGCTTGCAAGAGCTCGAGCGCTGCCACGTCACCATCAAACGCGGCAATGTCCATAGCGTCGCAGCTCGCCCACGCCGACGTCTTTGTCACTACTGACTTGTCGACGACGTCGAGCACGTAGCGGAGCATGGCGTGATCACGCATCGTTACGGCCAAGACGAGCGTACGAGCTGTCACTTCGAGGTACCCGCGATGATGAAAATGGGACAGCGCGGGCAGGCCCATACACTGGAGTATAGGCTGCAGGCTACTTTCAACAAGTCGCGTCCTTGTCACCGCCAAATCGATTGCGTCAAGGTACTGGGCACCGTCAACGCAATACGTCTTGATATCGTCGTACGGGCTACGGTAGAGCAGCCAGGACTCCACGGGCTCGGTGCGATGGTGAAAAAGAAAGGCAACAATTGCTGCATGGCCGTTGGCGACGGCCGCCGTCGGCGCCGTCATCGTGCAGCCTTCGGTTCTTGTTTTATGTAGGAAGGCGACAACGTCCAAGTGCCCGTTCATCGCCGCACCGTCCATTGCTGCAGTCGTACAGTTCGCACCAGCTTCGTGCAGCCACCGCAAGAGCGTCGAATCGCCTGCCATCGCCACGAGGTCCATCATCTTTGGCGTTGCACGCTCGGGATACCGTTCAAAAAGCTGGCGCAAGATCGAACCTTGGGACGCGGCCGCGGCGAGTTCAAGGGTTGCGGACGTGACGAGTGCGGGGTTGTAGTGGAGCCACTCGTCAACGAGCGAGGTATTCCCCTCGACGACCAAGAGGTGCAGCGCCAGCGCCGGATCGAAACTGGTTGACGACACGAAGAGCGCGTGTGTCGCTAGCTGGGTCGTCGGGAGATGGTACCGCTGAAGGTACGGCAGTGACGTAAATCGCTTTTGGACGTTGGTGAGGTAAGCTTCTGAACGGTCGCTCGAGCGCGGCACCAGCACGAGCTCGATCGCGTCGACCATCCTTTGAACGTCGGCAAGAGCCTCACGCAGTCCATGCTGGTAGGAGAATATGGCAGCGAGTAGGTCCTGTGCCCGAAGGACGTTGGTGGCCATGTCGAAAATACCACTGGGCTTCGTGATGAAACCAGACTAAGACCATCATGCGCGCGATTAGTCCAATGTCGACTGAGTGAAGGTTTTGATACGTAGACACCTGTTGTGATACCATCTGTTAACGTGACGAAACCGCAGTTACCAGACATTATTGATTTAAGAAAATTGCAAAAGTTTTGATTTGCGGTCGACAAGCCTCCCGCCTGCGTGACCAACCACTGCAACGCGTCCATGCAACAAGCTACAATACATACCGGTATGACACGATCGGCACGAGGACACGTACCGCCGGGAGTCATCGTACGCCTCGCACGTCCTCGCACGTCATGCTCGCACGTAAGGATCTCGTCCCCGATCACAAACGCCGACGGCACTGCTGGCCCTAGCGTCGCCAAGAGCTGAAGCACGCGTTTTCGGCGCCTTTGTCGCGCGACACTTTCCATGCGGAGCCATATTTCTGCACCAGATACTTTAGCACCTCGAGGTGGCCATGGGCGGCCGCACGAGTTCTCGCACCTGTCAGGGCTGTAAATCGAGTGCAAACGTCGTGACCGCAAGGTCCAGAATCGCCACGCCGCCGCGTCGGGCCGCATACACGCAGAGAGTGTCGTGGGTGTGGTCATCATCTCGATCGTAACTACTGGTCGACCATAGCGCGCGGAGTAAAAGAGCTTGGGTGACAAAGTTTATCGAGTGACAGGCAAAAGCGCGTCAACGGTCGAGCCGCGCTGGTCAAAGACGTCGTGGAGGTAGACCATGGGGAACGCGACCGCACTAAACAGCAATCTCCTTGGCCACAGAGGCCACCACGTAGCCATTTGCGACGAGACACTGAGGATCTCGAGGTGGCCATGTCGAACAGCCCAGTTGGTCGGCCAGCGGTCAAAGTACTCGCCACGACAGCTGCCACGATAGCCATGCAGCGACGGCATCCTTGCGTAGCGACAACCCCCGCGGCCGACGCGATCAAAGCAGCGCCGCTTGGCAGCTATTGCACAAGGTACTGTGCGAGGGCAAGGTTGCCCGTGGCTGCTGCGGACGCGAGCGCGGCGTGGTTTGGCGGCCGTAGATGACTACTAGTACGCGCTAATAGACGGCGCCTGCGTGCCCACGCACTGCGGCGAGTACCACTGCGTCGTCCGAGCAGCCGTCCGTTCGATGCGCAGGGAGTCATTGAAGGCCGCGTAAACCATTGCACGCTCCGTGGCGCACCAACGACGACTGGCATGGAGTAGCTGGATCGTCATAAGTTCGCCCTAGGAACGCTGTCGAATCCATTGCGGTGCAGTCGCCCCAGCAAATTGGGTCCTCGACTACATACTAGTACTCTTCGGTGCCGTCACTGTCGTCGAAGGCGTCGTCACCATCGTCGATGTCATCCAGCGGACACCACTCGACGACATCGTTGTCTCGATATGACGCGTGTGCGTCACACACAATCGAGAACGTAGGAAAGAAGGCGGAGCACGTTCGTCGCCAACCGGACGACTCGCCAATCGTGTTTGCATTGGGTGGCACCACTGTGTCGTCCGGTTCGACCAGCCAAAATGCCCCTGCAAACACTGCATCGTGCCAGCCAGTCTCGCCACATTCTCGAATTTCATACAAATGGTTTTATTGTTTAATGCTGATTGACGCATATCCGCGGCGTCCTTACATGGGCTGCACACGCGGGTGTCCGTCGACCATGACGCGTCGACGGGACCGATCAAAGATCTCGCGCGCGAGGGCCACGTCCCCGAGCGCGTACGCCGACGGCACCGCCGGGCCCAGCGTCGCCAAATACCGAAGTACGCGCTTTCGGCCGTCGTTGCGCGCCGCGCTCTCAACGGCACTGGTCCATGCAAAGCCATGCGTCTCCACCAGATACTGTAGCATCTCGAGATGTCCATGGGCGGCCGCACGCACGAGCATGCGCTCTTGCACCCGCCGGGGCAGATCTCGGAGACAGTCGAGGGCAAAGGTCTTGGCCACAAGGTCGAGGATCGCCACATCGCCGCGTCGAGCGACATAGACGCAGAGAATGTGCACGTCCAGGGCCCGCTCGTCGACGTCGTCCGTGGCCGCCCAAATAGTGTGGTGCAAAAGAGCATGCGTGAGCACGCTGATCGAATGATGGCACACGGCCTTCGAAAGCGCGTCAAACGTCGAGCAGCGCTGGTCAAAGACGCCGTGGAGATAGACCATGACATCGAGATGGCCGTGCTGTACAGCGTCGTTTATGGCCACGGGCGACACCACACAGCCATAAGCCACGAGACATTGAAGCACCTGTAGGTGGCCTCGGCGAACAGCCCAGTCGGTCGGACGGCCGTCAAAGTACTCGGCCATGTTGAGTTTGAACCGATCCTGCGAAGGCACACGCAGTTGAAGCACGGTTGCGTCGCCGACGTCATCGCTCGCACCTGGCAGCCACGACAGTAGGTACTGCACGAGCGGGAGGTTGCCATTGGCCGCCGCGGACGCGAGCACGGCATTGGTCAGCGGCAGCTGATAGACGTTCAAAAGCCAGTAGACAACGTCCGAATGTCCACGCGCGGCCGCCAGCGCCATTGCGTCGGCCGAGCAGCCGTCCTGACGATGCGCATGGAGCCATTGGAGCGCCTCGAGGTGGCCATTGCAGGCCGCATTCGCCATTGCACGCTCGGTGGCACCTCGCAGCCGGCTGGCGTGCAGCAGCTGGATCGCGGCAAGATTGCCACAAAACGCCGCCGTGTCCAAGAAAGCGTAGTCACGCCAGCGAGTCGGAAAGCCAAACCTGAGATTGTTCTCCACTGCATTTTCGTCCTCATCCGGCGGTTGCCACTCGCCAATGCCAGACGCATGCGCTTCGAACAGAGCGTGGAGCGCAAATGAAAGCATGGAATGGTCCTGTCGCAACAGCGCGACTTCGAGGCATTGTGGCGTGATGCGCTGGTAGCCGCTCGCGTAAATGTGCTGCAGCGCGGGCAGCCCGAGGCGCTCGATGCTGGTCAAAAGAACGTTTTCATGCAGCGTTGTGGTTGTTGTCATGATCAAGTCGATGGCCTCGAGGTACGTTGTTCCTTCTACACGGTGCGTCTTGTGGTCGCTGTGCGGCGCATCGTAGTAGAGCCATGCGTCGACGCGCTCAGTGCGATGGTTGAAGAGATACCGGACAATGTCGGCATGGCCGTTGGCGGCCGCCGCCGTGACTGCCGCCACCGTGCAGCCTTCGGCTCTTGTTTCATGTAGGAAGACGACGACGTCCAAGTGGCCGTTCATCGCTGCACCGTCCATTGCAGCGGTCGTACAGATCGCACCAGCTTCGTGCAGCCATCGCAAGAGTGCCAAATCGCCCGCCATGGCCACGAGGTCCATCATCTTGGGCGTTGCAAGCTCGGGATAACGCGCAAAAAGCAGCCGCAAAATGGCTCCTTGAGATGACGCCGCCGCAAGCTCGAGCGTCGCTGATGTGACGAGCGTCGCGTCATGTCGAAGCCATTGCCGGACGATCGCCATATGGCCTTGGACAATCGAGAGGTGCAGCGCCAAGGCTGGATCAGCCACCGTCGGCGACACAAAGAGCGCGTGCGCTGAAAGCTTGGTCGTCGGGTCGGGATACCGCTGAAGGTACGGCAGCGCCGCAATTGCCGCCGGGACGTTCACGAGGTGCCGTAGGCGACCGATGCTGGGTAGCGTGAGGTGCACCGCATCAGCGAGCATCTGGACATCGGCCATCGCTTCCGTGAGTCCGTCTTGATGGGCGGTGATAGCAGCGAAGAGGTCCGACGACCGCAGCACCGTCGACGCCGCCATGCCGCAATATCAAGTGTCGTGGGGTTGTCACATCATCCGGATCCGGAAAAGGATAGAAAGGACCGTGTTGCGATCTTGAAGCGACGCGACATCGACAGCTTTAGCAACACCAAGGAAGTTGTTGCAGAAATTGTACTACTGGCGCAGCTTGATGGTACTGTCAAAGTATGCAACCACTACCGACTGCCACGTCATTCGGTGTTGCTACGGAATCGGTGTCGACCAATAGGACGCCGCTTGTACACGACTGGCGCACAGCTACAGCGTAGCTACCATAAGTTATCTATGTAATGTACTCTCGAATTTTGTATCTCTGGCCTCTCCTTGGCGCCCTGCGGGCGCAAGTCTCTTCGCCGCTGCCACGCCTTGTCAGCTCGTTCTGACAGGTTATGAGCCCAACTACGTACGACCTCCAAGGCGACACGGCGAAGACCACCGCGCCCCTCTCCACGGCAGAGAGTGCCCGAGACGACCAGCGCTCCCAACGATGCGCCGCGCCGGCGGCCATCGACCGCGCTCCCACTCACCGATCAAGAGCGCGCAACCCAAGAACAACTACAAGGCGTCCAGTTCGGAGCCCACAAGCCCGTTGAGAAGCAACGGCCCGCCCAGCAGCGGCTAGAAGGGGAGCAGCAACCAGTGCAGCTCGCCCGCGCACTCGTCAACCAAGTGCCGAAATCGGCAGGAACCACGGCCACGAAGCGCACGACAACGGCAACGACGACAACGACAACGACAACGACAACGACAACGACAACGACAACGATACCATCAAGCATCCCGCGCCAACCAACGAGCGCGGTCGACAAGCAGCGCACGACGCGCATCCAAGACCCAAGGACACCATCACCTACCGGCGCCCGTAACAGGGAGTCGGTACAGCTCAAGGACAAGTACACCTACCGGCGCCCGTGACAGGGAGCCCGCAAGGTATACCACGGCGAGCATGCACGCACGCCCACGAGAAGACTGGCGCAGCCACCGCCGCGGCGATCAAGACAACCACGTCCCACCAGTGAAGAAGCCGACGGCCTCACGCCGCCACCAGACCGCCAGGACGGAGCATCGAACGCGCCTTCCCTTGTCGCCGAAAAGGGGGCAGCATGGCCGCGCTACGACGCGATCCGACGACAAGGAAGACGCTATCACCTCGGCCCGCGAGACGGACACCTCAAGCCGCGCACAGGCGATGGCTACCCGAAGCGGCGCACACGTAGCCTTTCGCGGCCCTCCGCCGAGGACGCCGCGCGACAAGAACATCGACTCCGCAGACGCAACGTCCCGCCCGCGACGCAACGCACGGCAACCGCCACAGCGCCCAAGGACAACGAGCCACAGCTTACGCCGGCGTACAAGCCCGCGCAGCACGAAGACTCGACAACAGCCCACCAGGCAGCAAGACCAACGCACCGACACGCACGGGCACAAGCACTCACAACGAAGGACGCCACCACTAACAAGACGTCCCGGCGCAAGCGCGACGTCGGAGAACACCGCGCCCACGAAGGCCACAACGGCATGAGCGACCACATGCATCGCCTTTTCAACACCCGATGAACCAAACGACACTCGGCGCCCAACCAAGACGACTGACGGCGCGACCGAGCAAGACGCCGTACAGCAAGACCCAAGGCTCTCCCTCTCGGCCACACCGATTCAAGGGGGGTGTCAAAGTATGCAACCACTACCGACTGCCACGTCATTCGGTGTTGCTACGGAATCGGTGTCGACCAATAGGACGCCGCTTGTACACGACTGGCG
>NW_008246117.1:102546-103549 GCF_000281045.1 Saprolegnia diclina VS20 | reverse complement strand
TGTATCACCTGGTCATTCCTCAATTCCCCTCCCCACGACTACCATGCAACTGTTCAAGACGACCGCGCTCGTGGCCGCGATGGCCGTGACCATCGCCGCCAGCGCCGTCTCCAACGTTATTCCTGTCAGTGGCTCCGAGGCTGAGCAGCTCGCCGCATGCCGGGACGCGTGTAACAAGAACTTGCCGTGCGAGTCGTCCGTGGTCCTCTACAGTGTCTGCTACCTCAAGCGGCCCGACGAGGCGTTTCCCGGTATCCTCTCGTCGCTGACCAATACGTCGACATCGACTCCGACTACGCCGACGCGGATGTAAAGGACCTTGCTGATGCCAACGGTGTGGCCAGATTGTAGCGAAAGCATCTTCTCAACTAGACAACTGGTCGCATTTCTTTTCTCAAAAATCTAGTTTTGTCCGTGTGACGTGATCTAATCAGCTGCAGCTTCCCTCGACAGTGTCTCGGGAGGACCTTCTACGCACCGAGTTGGACGGCAACAACGTTACCAACGTTGGCGCCGTTGACAGTCTGTGACTCAAACGACAGAAATGTGCTGACGATGACCACGTGGCCGGTCACGGTCGCAGCTGCGAAGCACCGTGCACGAGCTCGGGAGCCAGTGTGGGATCGCGCTCAATCCGTAGGCTCCGAAGTTGGGCGCAAAGCCGTCGCCCGATGCATGCTTCAGTGCTGTTGTCGAACATTATCCCGTCAAAATGAGGTCCATTTACGTTTAAACAAAAAACGCTCGCTGGAGACGGCGATGTTCATGCCGGAATCGTCGTCGTCGTGACAATGGTCGCCGTCGCGCCGTTCTTGGCCACCGGCTCGGTGGACGCAGACTTGATGTAGCAGACGTCTTCAAACAAGACGTACGCGCTGCAGTCCAGGAGCTTCTTGCACGCGTCGCAGCACTGACCGAGCATACTGTTGTAGTCGCCCGTCGCCTTGAAGTTGGCAATGTCGCTGCCAGGATAGTCGGTGTTGTACTTGATGCCAAAGCACTC
>NW_008246117.1:98864-99701 GCF_000281045.1 Saprolegnia diclina VS20 | reverse complement strand
ACACCGACGCCTACACCGACGCCGTCGGCAGGTCGCACTTGCGGCGCACCGATCTACAACACCGACTACTACGGCAACGACATCTCCAACTTTGGTACGACCGGTGATTTCAACAATATGCTCAAGCAGTGCTGTGATGGCTGCAAGGCGGTTGCTACCTGCGGCGCCTATACGCTCGCCAACAACGTCTGCTACCTCAAGACCGTCGCGCTCTCGCCCCGGACTGTCAACGGTGCGACGACCGTGGTTGTACCGCAAGCGCCGGGCACGAGCGTCCGCTACTGCTGCAGCCCCGAAGTCAACTACGATTACTATGGCAACGACATTGGTACTGTCCAAGTGACGGGGGATGTGAACGCGATGATTGGTCAGTGCTGCGAGACGTGCAAGAAGAACAACCAGTGCAACGCGTACGTTTTGTTTGAGGGTGTCTGCTTCCTCAAGTCAGCGACCGGCATTCGCTCGAGCAAGGTCGGCGCAATGGCCGCGTCCGTGCCCACGGCCACGTGGTAATATCGGGTTTGAAAAATAGCCAACAAATGCCACGTTACATATTTGAATCTTCATTGACGATCTATCTTTTAATTGAATAACGACTTTTTTGCGCGAAGCGCGGCACGAGCGCAGCGAGGGCACCCGGCGGTAGCCGGGCCCGTGCGATAGCACGGCAGGGCAAAATGAAGTCGCAACATGGTGTTCCGACGTGCGTAGCGCGTCTGGAAGGGTCGGGAAGTGTCGAATTCGGTTAAGTACGAGTGGCAGGTCAATGTCGTCAAGCCGTATCTTGATTTTACTATTGGGTGCTCCGAAGTTGGGCGCAAAGCCGTCGCCCGATGC
>NW_008246117.1:95442-97284 GCF_000281045.1 Saprolegnia diclina VS20 | reverse complement strand
AGCGAAAGAGTGTCATATTGGAATCGCCAGCCGATTACTACATGGAATGACCGTGTCCTTTGTCTGCAATATGTGGTGCATGGTGGCTTACTTACGCGGCTCGACTCTCTTGGCGTTTGAGCGCCGAGTTTGATTCTCTGAGTCCACAAATATTGGTCGAATCGAGTCGCCATGTACCCAATCCAAAGCCAACAAACTTTATCGCACTCACTCCCCTTTCTAACCATTTTGCTATCCTTTTTGCTCTCCAAGTGTCAACTCTTACACTATAGCGTGTTGCATGTCTCGTTCACACTACCCTTGACTTCAACAACTACTACGACTTGGAGCCACCTCGCGAGAAGACTGTACAGGTCGTTGCAGGCCATCTGGACCACAACTGACCACTGCATGACACCGCTTTGCAGTGCTCGGGAATGAAATGACGCCACTTCAGATATCTCGGCGGGTGGAATGACACGTCGTTCAACATATGCGGCACTGAAACGGACGGCCACGATGGGCTCTTGAATATTTTGTGTCAAGATTCTTCTTTCGCCGCAGTGCTGGGTCCGATCGATATCCTGGTCGTGGATATTGTGTGATCTGTGATGGTGCAACGCAGCTACTCGTACAATCCTAAGCAATCCTGCGATGGATTGTCGTCCACGCTCTTCCTCCCAGCTACAGCTTGGCGCAAGACCGTGGTCATACTACAGCCATCGTGCTGGCTAAATGACGGCAACCAGACGTCTTTGGAGAAGGTCGCCTATTCAGTGGCGTCGGAACGCTCTGGTTACAAGGCGTAATGCATTCCTCCTTTGCTTTCGGCTAGGCCGTGGGAATGGCATGAAATTTGGCGCCCGTCCGGATACGTCGGATATGGGGAAGCATGAGAATCCTTTTCGCTACTTCAACGATGCCGGCGCAACTGCAACACCACGCAGGCTACTGGGTGTGCTTGCGACTGTGCTCGTCAGGCTCTACTGGCAGCCAATTGGCAAGAGTTCTTTACATCTGCGGTCCCAGCACGCTCACGCCCTCGCCTTTCGTCCAAGCACAGCAGGACACCAGGATCCATTCCAACGGCATATCATATGGTAGTGACGTGGCACTCGGAGAGGTTGCAAAAGAGTGGACGGCGATCACTCGTCGTAAAACGCGCCAATCAAACGCCATTCGATTTTCTTGTCAGCCAATCCGATGTACGTACGGGCTTCGATAAATATGTCGCATCGCAACGTATTGTGCGACCACAAATTACCATGAGAGGTGGGCGTGTCAATGGCATCTCGTCGGCGTACCGAGTCTCTACCACCACACACACATCATACAGCACGATCCAAAGCGATTCTGACCACAAGTATCTAGATAGTCGTCATAGCACGATCCAAAGCGAATAGCACGATCCAAAGCGATTCTGGCCACAAGCATCTAGTTAGTAGTTATGTATGATATCGAGCTACCGACCAAGCCGTGCGTCGATAGCTTTTTACCATTCCACCCTTCTCCCATGACGTTTTATGGAAGACTGCGCCACTGCAGTCTCGCTTGACAGACATCCAAGTCACTGAACAACTTCATTTTCCGATTTGCTCGCAACTCCATCAACACCACCACTACCACCATGCAGCTGCTCACGACGACTGCGCTCCTGGCCGCGATGGCCATGACCACAACCTACGCTCGGACCTGCGGGTCGCCCGAGTGGAACACGGACTTTGCCGGCAGCGACATCTCCAACTTTGGCACCACCGGCGACTTTGGCAACATGCTCAAGCAGTGCTGCGACGCGTGCACGGCCAGCAACACGTGCGTCGCCTACACGCTCGCCGACAACGTCTGCTACCTCAAGTCGGGTGC
>NW_008246117.1:90355-94736 GCF_000281045.1 Saprolegnia diclina VS20 | reverse complement strand
TCGGCAACGACATTGCTACCTTGCAAGCGACAGGCGACTTTAATAGTATGCTTGGTCAGTGCTGCGAGGCGTGCAAGAAGAACAACCAATGCAACGCGTACGTCTTGTTTGAAGGCGTCTGCTACCTCAAGTCGGCGTCCAGCAACAACCTGTCCAAGACCGGTGCGACGGCAGTCGTTGTTGGCACGACGACGATCGCGTCGTAAGCTACGTACACCAATGCGTATTCCGATAGCACTCTGGTTTCCAACACGTAAAATGGGCCATTTTTACAGTTTATGCGTTGTTTTCAGTGTTTGTACAATATGGACATGTATTGTCCATTTGACTGGTGCCATCATAGCACCTGTCGCGACAACGTACGAGGACCCACCTCTTGCATTCTCAACCAAGAGCTACATGCAATAGGCAGTGATGTATTAGTTTACGACGCCTGGACTTTAGTATACGGGACACTCAACTCAAAGGTTGGCGTCGCCGTCTCCAGGCCCTCGACCGGAATGAAGATTTCGGCGCCTGCGACGGCGTCAAGGGCCCAAAGCAACGTCGACGACATGTCGCGCGCAGCGTACAGCGGGGCCGTGTACGCACCGTAGTGCAGCTGGAGGCGGTCGCCCGCGCGCGAGATGGTGACATTGCCATAGTAGGTAGCGGACTCTCTTGGCGCGTACGTCCCCACGAGGTTCTTCTGCGCCGCTTCAGGCAGGACGCTGCCCATCTCGGTCCACGACTTGCCGCCAAACGTGTGCTCGCTGCATTGCGCAGGCAGCTCCTTGGCGCGCGCTGCTAACGTTTGTGCACGGAGACCGAGAAGAAGCGCCGGCTCGACGTCGAGGAAGATGCCAGCCACGTACGTGCGGATGCGGTCCGACAAAAACTCGTCTTCGGTCGGACCACCCGCCGGCTTGGCATTCGCAAGCAGCACGATGCCAAGCTCTTCCTTTGGAAGGAACCCCGTCCGTGTCTTGAACGCGATCGTATCGCCGCTCTTGTCAAAGTAATGACGACCGTACATAAGGTTGCCAGTGATATCAAAGCCGTAGCCAGCCGTCATGGAGCCGCCGTCCGGGTTGTACGACATGCCGACGAGCTTTGCGAGCGGCGCAAACATCGCTTGGAAGTTGTGACCCGTGATCAAGGTTTCGACTGTCTTGGGCGAGCGAAAGATACCCGCGCCTTTCGAAAGGAGAAACTTGGAGAAGAGCGCCAAGTCCGACGCCGTCGAGAGCATCGACCCGGCGGCGAGGTGCCCGTTCTTGTACCCAAGTGCAATCTCGGGCGACGATCGCAAATCGTACGGGCCAGCGACTTTGCCGTTACAGATGACATGGCCGAACGAGAGGTCGCCGTTTGCAGGCACGTCCGGGACCGACCCGTACGTGTTGACCATGCCGATCGGCGTGAAGAACGTCTTGTGGAGGTACTGCGACCATGTCATGTTGGTCTGGTGCTCGAGCACTTGGCCGAGGATCTCAAAGTTCAAGTTGGCATACGCGTAGCCGGCACGGAGGTGTCGGGTGGTCTTGAAGGTACCCAGCGATTGCACGAGGCTGCGCTCGTTGGGGTGTACACTAATACCCCAGACAATGTCGCCTTCGAATGCACCGAGGACTGAGTTCATGGCCGCAAGGTCACCGAGCGTCGTGTACTTCTCTGCGTACTTGTCAGCGAGCTCAAACCACGGAAGCCGCAGTTTGACCGGGTCGTCCCAGCTCAAGCGACCTTCATCCACCTGGCACAGTCATGAGTACATAAGTATCGAAAAATGAGCTAGGTACGTACGAGCTTGGCAATTCCGAGTGCAATGAACGTCTTGGTGAACGACCCAATCTGAAATTGCGTGTTTTCAGTCACTACATTCGAGTCGTTGCCGTACTAGACAACAGAGATTCATGAGAGACCGCGTCCTTGCTACATAATTGGAGCAAGTAGAACGTACTTGCTTGGTACCAAAGCCGCGGGTGAGGACTGTCTCGTTCTGGTAGACGATCGAGAGTGCAAAGCCCGGGACTGCGTGCTTCTGGAGCTGGTCTTCAACAAATGCGATCGCCATCGCCTTCTTCTCGTCGAGCGACCGCTTGTGGGGCCAGTCAACGATGAGGCGGGCATGAACGAGCTGCAAAAGCAAAATCGCTGCCACGTACATCCAACGCATGAGTGCTTCTTGGCTGACGGCAAATTGAAAAATGATGCTTTGGTGGGCAGCGTCTTGTGTTGCGTGCGGTCGTTGGATCATGCTGGTGTGGATGCGTTGCCAAGCGTTTGATTGGCTACCTCCAGTTAGTCAATTGTTGACGACGTGCATTCCCATACAGAGTGAGTGTCAAGCATCTGGTAAAGCATCGAGCGCGGCCAATCCACCGCCTCTATATCCATATCGTTCAGGCTGTGGACCATTTGGCTCAGTGCCTGCCACTCCGATTGCCAGCAATACGCGACCATGCATCTTCAACGATTGCCTAACCGCGTCCCAATGTAGATTTGTAGCCACTTTGCATTTAGCAGCCTCGAGCATACTCGAACGCAATCATGCGTTTTCTCTTCGTCGCGCTCTCGTCGTATCTCGGTCTCTGGGTCGACCAAGTGCGCTTCATCCCAGCTCTGCTGCCGTCGCCGTCGACGTCAACGACCGGTGGCCGGTCGCTCGCGGACAAGAAGGCCGAAGCCATTGCATTCGTCCACGACCAAATGGCGACGTATGCGCTGCCGGGTCTTGCGCTCGCAGTGGTCTACAAGAACGAGACCATTATTGCTTCCGGATTTGGCACCAAGCAGGTATCTCCTCTATCCTTACACGATGTGGAAATGATGTCTGTACTTGATTCTAGTATGGCAACGACACGAATGTCGTGACGGCCGACACGATTTTCCAAATTGGTTCGTTCTCCAAGACGTTCATTGCACTCGGCATCGGCAAGCTGGTACGTCTCTCTTTCAATTATATTCTCTTTCAATTATATTGCCGATAATTGCTGACACTAATTCGTATAGGTCGATGAAGGCCGTCTTCACTGGGACGACCCGGTCAAGCTCCGCCTTCCGTGGTTCCAGCTCAAGGACAAGTACGCCGAAGAGTACACGACGCTCGGCGACCTCCTCGCGATGAACTCGGTCTTTGCATCTGGTCAAGGCGACGAAGCGTGGATGCTGGGTGGCGTTGATGAGCGTGCGTCGGTGCGTGCGGCTGCCTACCTCGAGACGGACGGCCGGCCGCTGCGCCCTGGCTACGCTTACGCCAACATGAACTACGAGATCCTCGGCCAAGTCATCGAGTACCAGACCAACCAAACGTGGTCGCAGTACCTTCACACGACGTTCTTCAAGCCGCTTGGCATGAGCAACACGTACGGCGCTGTGCGTGACGTCCCGCTGTCTGGCGATCTCTCGTTTGCGCATTACCACTGCAACAAGTTGGTCGCTGGTCCGTTCGACCAGCGGACGTCGCCGGAGGTTGTCCTCAACGGAAACGACTACCTCTCTGCGGGTTCGGTCGTCTCGTCGGCCGGCGACTTGGCGATTTTCGCAAAGTTTTTGCTCTCAAAGGTCGCGGGCATCTTTCGCTCACCGACGATCCTCGACACGATGATCACGGGCCACAGCATCAACACGATGTTTTCTTCTCTTGGACCGTTGGTGGGGTATGCGTATGACGCTGATGGCGATGCGCTCACGGCCGGCTACGGGTTTGATGCGGTTGGTGACATCATGTACGGGTACCAGTATTTTGACAAGGGTGGTGACACCTTTGCTTTCAAGACGCGCAACGGGTTCATTCCCTCAGAAGACCTCGGCGTCGTCCTCCTTTCCAACTCGGAAGGACGTGGCGGTGCCCCCCGTGACGTTTTTGTCGAAGACCGCATCCGGACGTACCTTCTCGGTATCTTCCTCGACGTGCCGCAAGCAACGCTTACGGCGACGTACGAGTCTGCGGTGGCTGCCGCTGCCGCCGCGAGGCCGTCGACACCTTGCGACGCCCATCTCTTTCAAGGCAAGCCGTGGACGAGCCTCGGGTCCCCCGTGTTAACGAGCGACCGCCAAGCACTGGTTGGCACCTACGTCTCTGTTGCGTCGGCCGGGTTTTATGGCAATTTGACGCTCTCCGAAGGCAACGGCTCGCTCTTGCTGCATTATGGCAGAGATACAGCTCCGGTGCTCGTCAAGGACGACGGCGGGTACCTGTGGACGACGGCGACGGCGGGCTACATGTTCGCTCCGTTCCTCGATATCAAACATATCGGCACCAATCACACGCAAGTGACGCTCGTTGGACACCCGTTTGTTAAGAAACCGTAATTCAAACTTGCTTGACCATTCATCTACCAATATCCCATGCCTATATGCATGATTGTTTCAATGCCAGATGGAGCTAGCGTATCGCGAC
>NW_008246117.1:88383-89596 GCF_000281045.1 Saprolegnia diclina VS20 | reverse complement strand
GTAACGTATCGACTCCACCTACTGCGTTTCCGCCACGTCAAACCAAAATGTGACCCCAACATGTATCTTTGGTGGCCGCTGGTCGTTCTGATTGGTCCGTTTCTCAGTATTGCGTGGCAGCACGTCGGCCTTTCCTGCACCAGATGGTGAAACGTGGCAGCCGGAGAAGCTTTGAAATGCAAGGGACAGTTGAGATTCGCGTCGTGGGTGGGTGGAGCTCACGAGTCCATAGTATGTACTTCTGTGGGGCTGTAGCGAGTTTACTGGCAATGACAAGTAGCGCGTCCAAGTGTGAGTGTCTTACCTTATACTATTTTCAACCATAACACAAAGTGCAATGTGACATACATGCAATGTGGGCAAGTGTCGAAACGACGACGCGCGCGCCTGGGCCGCGCGTCTTTGTACTTGGTGCGGTCGGTCGCATGGCTACTGTGGCACAACGACCGACACGGCGGCCTTGATGTGGGTGGGTGTGGCGAGTGCAACCTGATCGCTGCGCCGCTCGTTGCGACCCCGAGGCGTCGCGCCACCCTCACAACCAACCTCATTTTCCATTTTACCACCACTACAACTACACCCGATGCAACCTCTTGCGACGACTGCGCTTTTGGCAACGATGGCCATCACGGCGATCCACGCCCGGACCTGCGGCGCACCCGAGTGGAACACCGACTACTACGGCGACGACGTCGGCAACTTTGCGACAACCGGCGACTTTAACAACATGCTCAAGCAGTGCTGCGATGGCTGCACCGGCAACAGCTCGTGCGTTGCGTACACGCTTGCCAACAACGTCTGCTACCTCAAGTCGGGCGGCGGCAACCGTAAACCGTTGAATGGTGCCACGTCGGTGCTCATGTCGCGCACGCCGGCGCCCGTCGGTACGTGCTCGGCGCCCGAAAGTAACGTCGACTACTACGGCAACGACCTCTCCAAGCAGCTCGTGTCGGGCAGCCAGGCCGACCAGACAAAGGCTTGCTGCGACGCCTGCGCCAAAGCGGATGGCTGCAACGCGTTTTCGCTTGCGGACGGGATCTGCTACCTCAAGTCGTCGGACGCCGGGCGCAAGGCGGCGCCGGGTGTCATCTCGGCCAAGAAGGCAGGCACGACGCCGACGCCGACGTCGACGCCGTTGCCGATCGTTGGTCGAACGTGCGGCAAGCCCGAATGGAACACCGACTACTCTGGCAACGACATTTCCAACTTTGGT
>NW_008246117.1:83923-85408 GCF_000281045.1 Saprolegnia diclina VS20 | reverse complement strand
ATAGATAGATAGATAGATAGATAGATAGATAGATAGATAGATAGATAGATAGATAGATAGATAGATAGATAGATAGATAGATAGATAGATAGACACCCTCCCGCCACGCAACATAATTTTTTGACATAGCCAAACGGCCCGACACTTTTTTCATATTACTGAAGTTTTGTGAAAAGCAAACCATCCTCGACGACGAGTGTCGGCGTGGACGTGTTGAGACCGTCAAGGGGAAACAGAAGCCCGCCGGTCGACATGGCATCGAGCGCCCACAGCAGCGTCGTCGTCGAGTTGCGTGCGAAGTAGACAGGCGCCGAGTAGGCACCGTACTGGAGCTGGAGTCCACCGCTCTCGCCGCGCGAGATGGTCGCGTTGCGATAATACTCGGTCGAAATCGTCGCCACATACGTGCCCATCAGAGCGTTCTGGGTGACGGCCGGGATCGAATCGCTGAGCTCGGCCCACGACGTGCCGTCAAAGATCCGTGGCGCGCACGGCGTTGATGGACGCCGCGCCGTTGCAGCTGCCGTCGCTTCTTCCAGCCCGCGAATCAGCGTCCGCTCGGGAATATCGAGGAAAATGCCCGCGAGGTACGTCCGCATGCGGTCTGACAAGACGGCGTCATCGAACGGCCCGCCAAGGGTCTCGGCGTTGGCAAGCAGCACGACACCGAGCTGCTCCTTGGGCAAAAAGCCGTTCCGCGTCTTGAACGCGATCATGTCGCCGCCCTTGTCAAAGTATTGGTGATCAAACAGAACGGCGCTCGTAACGTCAAAGCCATAGCCAGCAGCCATGGCGCCACCGTCGGAAGAGTACGCGTAGCCCAAGACGTTGGCTGTCGAGACAGCCATCGGAACAATGTTGTGGCCCGTGATCATCGTGCTGATCGTCGCGGGCGAGCGAAAGATGCCATCGCCCTTCGAGAGGAGGAACTTGGAGAAGATCGCGAGGTCCGCCGCGGTGGAGATGATCGAGCCCGATGCGTCGCGCCCGTTCTTGTACCCCAGTGCAATCTCGGGCGACGACCGCAAATGATACGGTCCAGCCACTTTGCCGTTACAGATGACGTGGCCGAACGAGAGGTCGCCATTTAATGGCACGTCCGGCACCGATGCAAACGTGTTGGTCATCTGAAGCGGCTGGAAGAAGGTTGTATCGAGGTACTGGGCCCATGTGGTATTTGTTTGGTACGCAATGACTTGGCCAAGGATCACAAAGTTCAAGTTGGCGTAGGCGTATCCGGGACGGAGACGCCGGGTCGTCTGGAAGCGGCGCAGCGACCGCACAAGCGTCTCCTCGTCCGTGTACAAGCCCACGTTTAACGCAAGGTCGCCTTCGTAAGCACCAAACACCGAGTTCATGGCCGCAAGGTCGCCGAGCGTCGTGTACTTCTCCGCGTACTTGTCGACAAGCTCAAACCACGGAAGGCGGAGCTTGACCGGGTCGTCCCAGCTCAAGCGGCCTTCGTCGACCTACGACAGTCGGTTG
>NW_008246117.1:80754-81450 GCF_000281045.1 Saprolegnia diclina VS20 | reverse complement strand
GCCTGAAGCGTCGCGGCTTCGTCGGCCTCCATCTTCTGCACAAAGTCGGTCGACGGCTCCATGAGCACTTGGATCGGCGCTGTCGATTGCATGGGCGTAATCATGTACGTACGGAGCGCATCTTGCAGGAAGCGCGGGTTCAATTCCATCTACGACCCGTTAATTCCGAATAAAATGGGAAAAATGTACATCGCGCTCGAGGCGCGCAAGGTACGGGTTGATACCAAGCGCGGCAATCATGTCGCCGTCGTGGCACCACGTCGACGCCGCGCCCCGCAAGAGCGTCATGCCAAACTTGCCCACAATGTGTTTTTGGCTGAGCTCAATCTAGTCATATATATAGACAACTTGTACAAAAATCCCGTCAACGACAGTATCTACCTGGTGGAGCATGGCATCGATACGGTCGCTCTCAAAGCCATCCCGGTCGACTTCGTCCAAGACGCGCGCGATCGTCGCTTGGATCTCGGGCAACTTAGCCTTGTCAAAGCCTACATCCTTAGTCTGAGCCATGCTCAAAAAACACCTTTGAAGCATGAAATTTGAAACACGACATTTGAAACACAAAATATGAAACACAAAATATGAAAAAATGTACAAAAAATGAAGAAAACGACACCGAGCTGCTCCTTGGGCAAAAAGCCGTTCCGCGTCTCGAACGCGATCATGTCGCCGCCCTTGTCAAAGTATTGGTGA
>NW_008246117.1:53186-59667 GCF_000281045.1 Saprolegnia diclina VS20 | reverse complement strand
CACCAGAACATTGTCATTGTTTCGAGTTATCAACTTGAACATCGTTTGTCGAAGGAACGGCGGTGGTGAGCTACGAAAGCGGTTCATAATTCAGAAGAAATTGATCAAATATTTGTTAAAGCGTACGTGAGAAGGGACGTCAAAGACGAGCACGTTCGCGTCACTTGTGCCACAAACCAGCGCGTGTCGTTGCGGCCAGTAGACCAAACAGTGAAGACGTTCTGGCTTTCTACAACCAGAGGTGGCACCCGAGCTTGCGCAACTGATACAACGCACCGAAACTCGTGGACGAGCGTTGCGTACTCGCCGTTGGGGCCGCAGACCTGGTAGTTCCAGACGCGCACCTTGCCGTCATGGGCGCACGAGACGACGTAGCCGGTTTGCGGCAAAACAACCAAGTCCCGAACCGGCGACGCATGGGCGTGAAGGTACCCGACTTCGTACGCTGCATGCGGATCCAGCACATTCCAAATCTTGATGCTCGCATCTTCCGAGCCCGAGAAGAGAAAGCTGCCGTCAAAAGCGAGGCACGTCACCGCATCATGGTGGTTGCTCAGCGTGATCATGAGCCGCTGATTATCGAATCCGTAGAGCTAGTGTGGACACATTCTCATCTAAAACGTATCGTCTTTTCGTACCATAATGTCGCCGTGGCTGTCGCCAATCGCAAGGTACTCGGCGTGCGCGGCGGGCAAGTACAGGCCGTGGTTGAAAGCCATGCAGTAGAGCTCGCATGGCGTTGCCCGCTCCTTTGTCTGGACCCCACAGTGGGGAAGCGGCGGCGCGTGCCCCGTCATCATTTCCCAGATCCAAAAGACCCCATTGTAGTCGCCCGTAAACACATACTCGATGCCATCGACGGCTGCCACTAGTACCAGATGTGATGGTTTCCCAGATGCATTAGTTTTCCCGCTACGACGTACCAGTGATACAGCTAATCGTGTTCTTGTGTTGCGAGACCGCCGAGTAATGGCCGTTGTCGACGTTCCACTGCTTGAGTGTGCCGTCGTCGCTGCCAGTGAGGAGCCGGTGGTGCATGGGTGAGTACGCCATGGCGCTCAATTCGGAGGCTTTTTCTTGAAACCTAACCCTACGTGAACCCCTACCCCTAAAACGAGCGAGCGTACCCATACAAGACGTGCAGGTCGTACGGATCCCAGCAGCGGAGGGTATTGTCGAGCGACGCAGAGAAGACCGTGGCTCCCGATGTATGGACATAGGACCCCTCGTCAGGGACGATCGCAACGACCGCAATGACGGCGTCTGTGTGCCCTTGGCACTCGATGTACGTGGCGTCGCGCACGATTCGAAACTTGGCTGCGGATGACGCGCCTTGCACCATGAGGTAGCCACCGCTCGAGCTACAAAATATATATGTCTAGAAAAAGAAGGAGAAATGTCAGAGGGACATACCCGGTAAACACCGAGACGTTGGTCGCTGGGACGCTAAGCACGTCGCGCTTGATGCATGTCTCGCTGTCGAGACTCCAGATGCTCAAGACACCCGCATCGTCGACAAAGAAGAGCTCGCGGTGCACTTTGTCCCAGTCGCAGCTTCGGAACCGGCAGTGTTGCGGTGCATTGTCGATCGTAATTGCAATCACACCCGAGGTCGCGTCACAGAGCTGCGCCTTGTCGTCAAAGCCCAGTGTCACCAGCAGATTCTAAGCCATAGTATAGTGTACACTGCAGTCATGCTAAGAACCTGTTCGGAAATGACGAGCACGGTTGTGATACCAAGTGTGTGTAAATGCGAGTAGAGCCGTTTGAGCTTTAGCTGCCCTTCCGCGCCCTCGACCTGGCGGTCCAAATACCGACTCTACAACGACATAAGACCCCCAAACAAAATACAGAATCCGAGGCGCACAGATGCAGTGTAGACAGAGAGCCCACCGGACGAGTCTCCGAGGTACATGGACGTGACATCGCCGAGCCTCAAGCATACTGCCGTGGGCCAGCTACATTAGCGAGAGAAGTGAGATTTGTCCTGTAGAAGTGAAATGAATATGAGGTAAACCTGCCGCCGGTCGAGAGCGTTTGCATGCACATGAACCACGGGTGACGCAAGAGCACGCGGTCCTTATCGCGTGTCCAGACTTTGATCGTGCGGTCGAGGCTGCCGCTGAGGAGTGTGCTTCCAGCCATTCGCAGCACGGTGATCGTGCCACCGTGACCATTCAACGTCTGAACACAGCCAGCTTCGAGGGATGCGGTCGAGGTTGCGTCCCAGAGCTATTCATGCATGAGCATTTGGAGAAGGAAAAGAAGTTGTGCACCTTGATGGTGCGGTCGGCCGACCCGCTAAAGAGAATCCCGGTCTTGTCCGAGAGCGCGAGATACTCGAGCACCATGACCGCGCCTGCATGGTCGCCAAAGACGTCGCCCTACGCACTTAGCTGATGTTGCTGTCTTTATATCGATGTAGTACGTGCAGCAAGAGACAACCTTTGGGCGCGTGGGACCACTTGAGGAGCTTTCCATCGCTCTAGACATGGTCCTCATAAAGTCACCACTTGAGATGCTACTGCAGTGTCGAGAGAATACGTACGCGGCCGCTGAACAAGGCGACGTTGGGAATGAACCGGTAGGCTGTGAAGGTCGCGGGCCCCTGCTTGATGGAGTTGAGTACATCGCATGAAAGGACAAGGTGTACATCGGTGCTTGCATTGAGAGCCGTCGTCGAACGATGTCCATTGAGTGCAAAAGACTCGACGAGATTGAGCGAGATGGACTCGCCGAGGGCTTGTGCCATGTCTTCAACCGTCGACACCGACAGCGGTTACACCAATCACCACATGCCGCCGGTTGCTGGAGGTCAAATGACCTTGACATATTCACACCGTATTTACGCTGCAGTGGGCCGCGCGCTGCGAGAGTACGCTGGACGCTCCGGCGCTGCAGCGTAGCCCGGCCGCCCAATGACGACGCTACCACGTGCGCTCGACGCCGATCTCGCCCCGTCTTTTAAGACGCTCCTCAAGAACGTCAACGAGCTCAAGGAGCTTATCGTCATGGCGCAGAACGACAAGCTTTGTGTCGCAGCACTTTGGATTTCCCACCGACACTACAGACGCACGCCCACAACGTGAAAAACGAGTCTGTCAGTACTAGTACCTTATAGCCGGTCCTCGTAATGGCCATTCGAAAAGAGGACGTTCGACTGGACGTAATTCCTGTACTTTATGTGTCGATCGATCATGCCTTCTCGGTTGTAAGCAAGTGTATAAACATGCAAGAGATCTCATTTGCCCTTGAATTATACATTTGGTTGCAAGGGCCTAGGAGCGTAGCTCCTTTCTATGAGATCGTGACGATGCAACAGACGGCGGAGCGGTGATTGGCCAGCGCCATCGCTACAGCCCTGTCAATTTGAACGGGTTGTGATGGCTGCAAGTCCAACTTTACGAGACTTGTTTCGTGCCAAAAACAGTGTCGAATTTACGATAGGGTGTCATATGCCATACCTTATGGGGCTACTGCTGTTGCGGTGCATGGATCTTTTGCAGGCGTGGCGAGCTGTGGTGGCCCCACGTTTTGCCGCGACGGAACAAGGTGTGGCTGGTCGGTCGTTGGTGCAGTGAAACGTACGCAAGCCTTCCATACTATATTTCTGTTTCCTCGTGGCACTCGAGATGAATCCTGGCGATCAGAGACCGCCCGTGGCGAAGAGAAAGAAGCGGAACAACGATGCCGCAGCACAGGTGCGCGCACGTCTGGCGCGGCAATATCTGGTCGATCGCGCCTTAAAGCAAATGAACGACAAAATCTACGCCGACCATTGCGCGGCACGTGGCTTCTCGATACAGCTCAGTCCATATCCAGAAGCTCGCGCTTCTGCGCCACGCCGAGACAGCGAGCCGGAAGACGATATCTTCGTGGACTTGGGTGTCGGCACCGGAGAAGACGACGCCGGCCCTACACCACCCGCACTATCGCACGAGCTGCGTTTTGGTCAACTTCTTCGACAAAGTACTTTCGTCGTCGTGAAGCCGGGTAAGTAATCGACCAGTAGATGTGAGGATGACAACTAACGAAACACTTAGGGGTGTTGTATTGTGTTGTGTCTGGTTCGGTCAAGCCATGCCAGGCCGATGCAAGCGTGTATCGCTGGAGAGTTATGACTCCAGGAAGCGAGTAGCCTAGAGTCTTGGTAGTTTGTGTGCGTGGTGTAGATAGGATAGTGCTTAGGTGCCATATACGGATGATGTCCGGTAGCGACCCTAAACGGTAGTGACCCATCATAGAGCCTCTTGACGAAGGTCTCATCCGGCACAACCTATCGTTCTATCCACAACGCTGGCCTCCATAGTCTCAGTTCCCAATCTGCCTTCGTGGCGTAACACAATACAACTGCCTGCTTCCTGGGAGATGGCTCTCCCCTCGCTGCGTTGTTTGCGTTGCACTGCGGAAGCCACCACAAAGTTAACTTTAGTCTCGCCAAGCTTCAAGGCGGCAGAAGGACTGAAGCGCGCGGAGCCCGACCAAGAGCGACAACACGTGGACGGTGGCGCTACGGCCATGGCTGTCCAAGACCTCTCGGTGATTGTGTCGCTACGAGCGGGTTTGTCGCGCGCGATGGGAGCCTAAAGCGCGCGGAGCGTGATCAAGTTTATCAACAGCGGCATTTGGACGGTGGCGCTACGGTCATGTCTGTTCAAGGCCTCTCGGTGGTCGGTCGCTCTCAGTGGTCCGCGGCGTGTGACGGGATCCATTTTGGTGTGGGCGGCGTGGCGTGGTGTTCATACTTTCGTTGATGACGGGGATATAAAATTAAAATGACAATAGCGTGCTGTCATCGAGTGCAATGGGATGCCCACCGAATGTACGACTTTGGTGACCTCGCCGAGCAACTTGTGGACGACGTACCCCAACGACCTTCCAGTGGGGACGGGTGGGTTGTCCTCAAGACCACCATATCCTTGGACCTGTTGATGAAGGTCAGCTATGTAGTCACATTGCAGAGTAATGACCTCTATAAATCAGTTTCCATACCACGCAAATCCCGCCAGATCCGCGACTCAGGTCCGAAACGGCCTTGATTGCAGTTGACACTCTGCGCTGAATCGACCGCTTGGACGTCACGTTTTGAGGGTGCAAGACGCGCATGTCTTCGCTGTCCACCATAGTTTGGCTCAATGGAAAGATCCAAGGCAATCGTGCTATCGTTCGTTGCTGTCAGTGCAAACACCAAACATCTAATATCTTTCATATTGAGAAGCATACCCATGAAAAGGTCTCCGAGGGTTTCCATGTCGGAGTAGAATGCGGAAATAGTGCCGACAACAGTACAAAGGTCGTAGAACTCGGCGTCTAGTTGTGTACATGTGCGTTCAGGACAAAACCAATTACAAGATAGCGATACCTTTGTGCAGTCCTTCAACCAAGGCCCACACGTAGGCTTTTGCCTTTTGGCTCGCCGCTAAATTCCGTACGACGTTGGCGACCTCGGCCGTAAAGGTAGAAAGCAATTCGTCGCTTGGAGAAGCCGCAGAGCAGAGTTTGGACAGGTGGGCGTAGTATCTCTTCAGGCTTTTGGACTGCAGGGTGTAGATGGCTTTCGCAACTAAGAGCGATGTTGCTACTAGGCCTCTAGCAAACACCACGCTCACCTGGCAATCCTGGAGCGTTCATTTCCACGTTCAATCGGCAACTGATCCGTCGTACACGCACTCGTATCGTAGTAGAATACACGCTTTATTCGTCCGTTAAGGCCGCCACGTTTGGCGTCCATTGCTCGAGCGAGATGGAACGTTCCGTGGCAGCCATCTTTTCTGTTCCCGGAATGGGCCTTGTTTGAGTATTGTGGGGATATCTATGTTGGGCCTTCGAGGAACATAAACAGTATACCTAGTGCGTGGCGGTGCATGGCAGTGCGCGGTCTCCATGTACCGGTAGTCAGCCCCCATTGCGAGTTCATGCTGGAAGCGCGAAATAATAGGGCAAAGCCTCTTGCTCTGTACACCATTGACCCACCCTACCAATCAGAATGTGTTGACCATTCACAGTAACCAATCAGATGCGATGAAAGCACTGTTGGCCTGGACAAATTGTCGTATTGCATTTTAAATCACCACGTCGACAGGCGTTTTGTATGTGATTTTATTGAAACATAAATCTCTTGGCACCAACCAATTTGTTGCCGTCTCTCCGCGGAGCCATTTCTCGTTTTGCGCCACAACGAGCACCTCGCCCCGTGCATGGTGCATCGCTCCAAAGGTATGGTGGAGTCGCGGCCCACGGCTCCTCGACCTCGATGACTTGCTACTACAACGTGCTGCCCACCACGACTACGTGCTGTCCAAGTACCACGAAGTGCTGCCCAAGTACCACAAAGTGCTGTTCGCCACGACTATGGCTGTTCGCCACGACTATGGCTGCTCGCCACGACTACGTTCTGCCCAAGTACCACGAAGTGCTGTCCAAGTACCACGAAGTGCTGCCCAAGTACCATGAGGTGCTGCCCAAGTACCACGAAGTGCTG
>NW_008246117.1:49142-52688 GCF_000281045.1 Saprolegnia diclina VS20 | reverse complement strand
CCCACACCAGAGCATATATGGTTGACTCTTATAACAATAGTACTGGTCAGTCAGTGTACACGTACGCTTTGTGCGATCTGACGAATGATGGAGTTTCTATCGAGGCCACTCGCAGACTCCACGATATACCCTTTCGACGAATCACAAAATCCTCAAGGCAGCCTATGCGTGCTCACTGTGCCTAGTAGTTTTGACCAATCGAAAAATATTTTTGCCAGCCAATTGGAGGCTCTCCAAGTCGCTCTTTTCGACGAATCATAGTGCGGTTCAAAGGGCGATGCGTCACCAAGCTGGTCCCACAGTGCGCCATCCGGCTTTTGCAGCTGGTCCCGGAGCGCCGGCTTTGATCACCCAAAACGTAAATTCGACACTGTTTCTGGCATGAAACTTATGTCAACTTTACCAATACAAAAGCAAATGTGTCTGTCAGTCCAACAACACGCACAAACCAAGTGGCCATGGTAGACGTCGATACAAACGAGTCCGGCCCTCGCTACGCCAATGGCGTTTACGCGCCTCGTGGCGTCGCGAGGCCTCTTTCGAGGGATAAGTCCGGTGCTCGCAGCGACGCTGCCCGCGACTGTGCTCGGGTGCGCTGTCAACAATGCCGGTGACTTTGACAACATCAACATCGAGAACGAAGACGGCACCGTCGACACACAGATCATGGCACGCATTACGGGTCTCGCAGCCATCACTTTGCTCGGCAATGAGATCGTGATGACACCCATGGAGGTGCTGCACGCCACAGTCGGAGAAGGTGTTGACGTCGCTCTCGTTTCGTAGGTGGTCAAACAGCGCATGCAACTCGGCCGCTATGCCAGCGCCACCGACTGCATGCGTTCGGTACCCCAAGAAAAGCACTGCCTTTTGAGCTCACAAAGCTTTTGGCTTGTAGATTCTGCGAGACGAGGGGCTCCATGGCTTCTACCGCGGCCTCCCCACGTCAGTCGCCATGATGGCTCCGTTGGTGTACGTGGACGTGTCGTGAAGTGGTCGTCGCCGTGGACGCAATGTGCGGTGTTCCGGGTATATTTGACTCTGTTTATCTTCGCACAGCATACTGCCTATACTGCGTTTCTATTCCCTACAGCCTACAGTTGTACTGGGGCACGCCACGACCGTCGTTGGGATGTGCAGACCACATCACCACAGACGCTCGAGCATCCGCAGCTCATGCAACATTCTAGACTGATGGGCATGGCGACAACCACGATATGTTGTTACCAGTGTTCGTATATAACGTTACCAGAGGAAGAGCAAGAATCGACGTCGAAGGTGATTATTGCCGGCAGCCTCGCTGTAGTACGTCCGAAAATTCTCTGTCTCTTTCCTCTGACACGTATATCATCGGAACCAATAGGCGGCTGCACTTACAACACCGATGATGTGATTCGCACGCGACTCCAGACGCAAACGCTCTCGACAGTACCCATAGCTCAGCAGCCCTTGGCCCTTCAGTACAAAGGGTTCTGCGACGCTGCGCGCCAGATCCACAAAGCAGAAGGTGGCCGCGCGTTCTTTCGCGGTGTACTGCCCCGTGTCTGCATGTTGGCGCCGTCTGCTCTCCTTTCGGCAGCTCTTGGCGACGTTGTCGACCATCTTCTCGGCAAGATCGACGAGCCATCCTCGTGATCAAGCAAGTCGAATGCTCGATTTCCCATTTTCTCGGAGAACAATCTAAACTCAATGCGCTTGAAGAATTCGTTAAAGCCGAGTTTGCACGCTACACGTACTAATAGTCAGTCCACTCTGCTCTTTTGAGAGTGCATTTGTTTGTGAGAAAGTGAACCGGTTTGAGTGGCGCCGTTTCAGACGGCAACAGCCAACGTGCGGCCTTTCATGGGGGTCTTGCGCGGTCTCGAAGCCGCCGACGTCTTTAGCTCGGGTTCGAGCCTCGTCCGCGACATCATTTACGTTCTCTTGGGATCCGCATTATGTCATCGCTGAGAGTGTCGTAGGTCGACAGAGAACCGTCTTTAGTGCACTCGGTAGTCTTGGTAGCCTATTCTTGCGTCCAAGCGCCAGCTCACCATCGACGCAGCTCTCTTGCGCGACCTACGGCTCCCTAAAACACCGAGCTACATCGCATGGTCCTGCGACTTGTGCATGAGCGAGTCGTAGCAGTCGCTGCTCTGCACCTCAGAGCGACAGGGCGGCAATCTACCTACGTTTGGAACTGTGTGTTTCTCCAACGAGCTTTTACAAGTTGACGCCTTTACACGCAAAAACCCATCGAATTCATTTCTCATTTTGCAGCGGGCCGCACAGCCGCCGGGTCGGAGTAGCCCTAGCGCTGCGCTGGCGTTGGGAGACCGCAGCATTCGGCCCACGGGCTCTGCCATCCCTACCGGGCGGCTGTCGCTCGCTTGCGTTGGTTGAGAGCCATAGTAGTAGCGTAGTAGTACACGTTGGAGGGGAATAGGCACAGGCTGGTTTGGGGGCGACGACGAGCATATCAAGGTGGCAAGCTCAAACGCAGCAATTCCATGTCCCATCCGGTTATCGATGGGAGATACCTTTGTCCCATTTCGATGCACCCCACTCGGCGCATGAGTGCAGCTTAGAATACAATGTCCCATCCGGTTGTTGATGGGACAAATGTTGGTGTAGAAGAGTTGTCGGAGAGTGCCCAGGACAAGGGTGCATGACCACATCACTCCTTGGCGCCTCTCAGCAGATACAGATCGCATGTGACGATAATTGCAGCAGAACGAGTGTGGCTGTGGCCATGACAGCGTCATTGGACCGCAGTGTAGGTCCTCACCACGAGCCTTGGAGATCGGCTCGTCGCTTCTTGCGAGTTGCTTCGACTGCCCCACTTCACATTGACACGCCATCAGAGCAAACGTCTCTGGTGCTGCCACGTCATCGTATGCAAACCGCTGGTGTTGCCACGTACTCACATCGCTTTGACTTGGTTTGGGCGGTTACGTCGTCTGCGTTTTTCCGTGAACGAGTCGACCGTCGCTATGGCATGTCGTTGGTGGACACTGTCGTTGTTTTGCAGTCGCAGGAGAAGGCATCCGGTCGCGCGACGATGCGAAGATCGCAAGCAGTGACACGCAGTGACGCAGGGGTCGTGCGTCGAATGAAGGCGAGTTGATACTTTCTATTGACCCTTGTTGATACCATGACCCTAATGTACTGACCACAACGACAGGGATACTCGTTGAAGACCCGTAGCCTTTCGGTCACAACACAACGCTCGTCCAAGCATCCACATGTACCACGACCTCGCCTACCAACGCGGGCTGCACGTCGCGCCAGATAGCCCGCCGCCGGCGCTCGACGGGTTGATTTCCGTACCGGTCGTTGCTCTGGACGATGTCGAGGTGGTTTGGCCCATGCACTGTGACACGGCCAACGACGTATTCGACGAGACCCGCGATCGTGTCGGCGTCAACGTCCCTCCACACCGCGTTTCGATGGATGCCGCCTGGGAGGCGACAGTAGCACGTCAGCTGCGACCGCTCGTTGCTCACTTGTCTGCCGACGTGACGATCGCTTTGGCGCATCTCAGCCTTGCGACTGCGCTCGTCGACG
>NW_008246117.1:40644-47907 GCF_000281045.1 Saprolegnia diclina VS20 | reverse complement strand
GCGCAGTCGCAAGGCTGAGATGCGCCAAAGCGATCGTCACGTCGGCAGACAAGTGAGCAACGAGCGGTCGCAGCTGACGTGCTACAGTCGCCTCCCAGGCGGCATCCATCGAAGCGCGGTGTGGAGGGACGTTGACGCCGACACGATCGCGGGCTGCATGGTCGCATACGGAGGCGCAAGGCATGTCTCGGTCTGCTTGTCAAGAAGGTGCAGCGTCCGCGCATCCTTTGGCGCCAAGGCGATCGGGAGCGTGATCACGGTAATGCCACATGCGCCGACGCGCATCTTGATCGGCTCGATGTTGATGTGCCGCCGGCGTCGCGTCTGATGCCTCTGAACGAGCGGCTTTACGACGTCCGGCGCCATTGGCCACGCAACCTCGGCACCGTCGATGGTCACACTGGGTTGCTTGCTTTGGCCCTTGAGCTCTGTCGGCGTCACGTGGTCGATCGCCGCCTGGTACACGACGTCGAACCGTGCAGCCCCGGGATAGATCCGTATGGAATCGACGACTGGCACAGTCAAGCTGCGACTGTTAAGAAGACGCAGTACCCCTATTGCAGTGGTCACTAGCTCGCCGCAGGCCACTTCCACGCGACCGATGCACGCCAGCGGCTGCAAGAGGCCTGCAAGCGAGCGGGGCTGTCGGTTGTAAAGGTTTCATGCTGGCGGTCTCAAGTGGAGCAGCTCGGCCGCAGTAACCTTACAGCATCGCCCTGTGACCTGGTCCAAGGTCTACAGTTGCCCTAGGACTCGGACTGCGGCGATCTCGTAAATGAGCAATTTGCTGAAATGGCATTACTTGGGAAATGACTTGGAATTGGTAAAAACATTGTTGATGTTTCTCCATCGCACTGGCTCGGATGCATCGCCCGAAGCTGTCTTTTGCTGGGATATAGTACTGCCAGCCCATCTCTGGCCTAAACTGCAAGCTTATGCTATACTAGTATGCTTGACGCCCAGAAACACAGCCGGTCAAAAGAACACAGATACGGTGAATCGCATCTCACGTCGCATTCACTTGCTCAGTCTTGCACGTGCTGGTATCGGTGCATCCATGTACAAATGAAGCTGTGCCACCACGTGCACCTTTGTACGCAGCTCAATTCGCATGCCAGTGGCAGGTATCATGCAACACAACTTGCATTATCTGCGGCTCCAAAGACTAAAAATCCGCTTGCGCAAAATGGCCTCCGACGACCATGTCCTTCAAGTCCGAGGCGCTTGCACGGAGTTGACGGAGCGTCGCGATGGCCAGGTCAGTGTAGGGAAAAAAAACGAGCTTGTGGACGCGAAGCACGTGGTGTGGCACAATGTGAATGCTCGACAAAAGCGTGAGAGACGTGCGGACGTGGCGGGCGTCCATGTCGTCAATGTCAAAAACTCCTTCGCGCGCGTCGTTCAAGAAGACGCGCAAGCCGGTGCAGGGGGCGCACGAGCACTCGAGAAAGCACGTCCAGTTGGCCATCTCGGCGTGGACCGTCGTGAGCGCAGCGCCTGCGATCGCACGGCCCGCATGGAAAACACCATGGTCGGTAAGTGCGCGAGCCAGCTGAGTGATGCAGGAGAGGTGCGGGAAGGCCACGGGGCTTGTCGTCAAGAAGCTATGCACACAGCTAGCAAAAATGTGGCCATCCACTACGCCGCTCGAGTCAAAAACTATCGTGGCCTCTTCAAGAAGGTGCTGCTGCAGTAGTGCAACATCGTACGCCGCATGCGCGAAACGAGGGAATAGGTCGTGGACGTTAGGCCACATGGCTGCCATCTCGCCGAGCACTTGGTCGAGGTGCGGGATCTGGACGATGCAACACCCGGCAGTGGTGCGCAGCATGGCAGCCATTGCGTCCGCGTTCTTGATGGGACCTCCTTGAGCAAGAAGTATCGCAAAGACCGGGATGGCGACAACACCGAGATCGGCCCAGAGATAGGACGCGGTTGTATCGAGACGTCCAGCGATGTCCAGCGCACGCAGAAAGGACGCCGCCGTGTGGCTCGACACGTGACGTAGCGTCCCATGCAGGTCGAGTTCCATCATACGAACCGCTTGGTCTATGTTGGTCGGCACAAAATTGAGCATCGCCAGCGCCGGCGCGAGCACGTGCGCTGCGAACAACGCCGGCTTGGCCAAGAGGATGTCGACGAGACCTGCCGGGCGGGCTTCAAAGGACTCGATGATCGTGGGCTCGGCAGGGGGCAAGCCGCGATCGAACCACGAGTCTTCCGTCTCTGATCGTGACGCGTGCACCGACTGCTCCAGGTACAAGAATGAGGCGAGGAACTTGCTCGATTCCTTGAGCTGTGGCGTCTCGACGTGTCGCGCCAAAACGTCAACACACGTGTTGTACGCGGCTTGGATGCACTCGGCGTGAGCTACGAGACCGTGCACTGGGACTTGGGTAAGGGCGACAAGCATCATGACGCTGTGCTCGAGGTGCTTGTGGCAGCGTCGCAGCATCGCGAGGACGGCAGTTGCGACCGAGACCGAGTCGTGGGTCGGGAGCCACCCACAGACGTCGAGCACGTCCATGAAGAAGCGACCCGAGTCGTCGTTGGGCACAAACTGGTTGCGGATAAAAAGGCACAGCGCTGCCTTGCTGGGCTCGCGAAGCAAAATGCGACAGAGGTGCGCCTGGATGCTCGGGGAGATGTCATACGTGTCCACGAGAACCTTGACGAGAAGAGGCAGTGCGTCTTTTGGCGAGCGACGGGGGCCTTCGAGAAGCCCGTGGAGCTGACCCCGGTTCGTCGCCAACGCATGCAGCACGTTCGTGATACTCAGAAGACGCCAACGCGCTGTGCACGGCCACAGAACGACGTACAGTGGTGCTTCGTCATCTGGATCGGCGCCAAACCAGCGAGTGAGAACGCGGCCCTGGAGGCTGTTGAGGAGCAGTTTCGGCAAGTGTCGCCGAAAGCTCGTCGCCCGCGTCACGATGAGGCTGCCTTTGACGACGGTCGTCTGCGCTTCGACCATATCGTACTTTTTCGAGCCCGCAATGATGTCGACGAGGTCCTCGTCGAGGGCCGACGTGTTGTATCCGGATCCTTGGCGCACGTACAGGACGCACGGGTCCTCGTCACGACGCGTGCGAGCCAGCTTCTGGAACGCGCGAACGGCGTCCGTGTTCTTGACGGGCGTCGGTGGCAGTCCGTCCCGCTGCGCCACGAGGTTGTACACGAGCGCGATGCGACGGCCTGTCCGGGACCCGTGGTGTTGCACCGACGGCGTCGCGAAGCCAAAGACGGCATACCAGCGTAAAGGACCGGCAGCCCACGCGTGCGAGATTCCGCTCGAGTGAACGGTCCACGTCTCGTTCTCGGGGCCAATAAGCTCGACGATAAGGGTCCCGAAGCGCTTGCTGCGCTTCCCGGGCTTCATCGCGTCGAGAGGTGCGTCGACTGGGGAGACGACGAGATGACCGAGGGAGATGCGGAATCCAACGTCGTCGTGAGCTACGAGCGGCGCGACAGCGCGCTGGAGATCGTCCTGCCACGCCGGGTCGACCTCGACGGCTTCGTACCGGCCTGGTGCCATCGTCTGCGCGCTCGGAGACGCCAGGTAGGCGGGGCGGCCATCGACATGCACGGCCGGAAGTCGACAGGCCCCTGTCAAGAGCGTCGGGCTGCGCGGCTTGATGCGCTCGAGAGCGCGCTGGTAGCGGTCGTCCTTGACCGCCATGCTCCTTCTCCTCGACCCGGATCTTCAAGAACTGATGATTTGAGCGGTTTTCCCCATAAAGCTCGTAATTACGGTCAGATTACGGTAAAACGCGGACGGTGATTTGATTGCGCAGCGGTCGAGCTACAGTATATATGCGATTGCCCATGCAGACCTCACAATACCTTCTAGTATGCTCAGTGGTAGGCAATAAAATAGAGGAGCGTCAGTAAGCACCTGCGCACGCCCGTCTTGTTTCGAGTATCGACGCACAAAAGGTGCATTTTCATGCTTCGACTATTGTACGAGACTCTTCTTGTTTTGAGTATCGACATACAAGAACATGTGCATTTTTATGCTTTGACTACTGTACAAAAATCTTCTTGACAACAACAGGTCCCTTCCGGGGTGAGCTGGTAGGAACTTTTGTATTGAACGCGAAGCGTTGATTAACGGTATTGCGACCATGGCGCTCTCAGGCTTTATCATTGCCTTCTGCTACGGCTGGGAGCTCGCGCTTATCTTCTTTGCATTTACGCCGCTCATCGCTGCGAGCGGCTGCTTCATGATCAAGGCGATCGCGTCGCCGACGCAAGGCGACATCGAGTCGTACGCTGAAGCCGGTGGTGTCGCCGAAGTGTCGCTCAGCAACATCCGCACCGTGCACATGTCCAACGCCGCATGGTCGACAAGTACAATACCGCCCTGCGCAAGACCGACGTCGCCGGCGTCAAGAAGGGCATTGCGGTCGACCTCGGCACGGGCGGCATGTTGTTTGTCGTCTTCTGCAGGTACGCGGTCGGCATGTACTACGGCGCGGTCAAGATCACGAACGACCAGATCACCGACAAGTGTGTTGGCAGCGGCTACTACGATGGTGGCCGCGTCGTCACGAGCTCCATGGTGCATGGCCAGGCCGGCCCGAGCGCGCAGGCCATGTTCTCTGCCCGGTCTGAGGCCTACGACGTCTTTGAGCTCATCGAGCGCGAGTTCACGATCGACGCCAGCTCGGACGATGCCGGCGCCATCCTGCCGACCGTCTAAGGCGAGATCACGCTCTCCAACATTTCGTTTGCGTACCCGTCGCGGTCCAACGTCCAAGCGTGCGCTGGCTACTCGTTGCACATTCCGGCAGGCCAAAAGATTGCGCTCGTCGGTGCCAGTGGCAGCGTCTCGGGGGGTCAGGTATGTCGTCCTTTCGCACTTTGCACTTTCTTCTATCCGATCTGAACCCGTGGATGTACGTAGAAACAACGCATTGTATTCTGATTCTGGACGAAGCAACATCGGCGCTCGACACGGAGAGCGAGCACATTGTGCAGGCGTCGCTCGATCATCTTGTGGCGTCGGACGACCGAACGACGACCCGCAACGCCGATCGCGGTGCTTGAATCTGGCAATGCTGTCGAAGAAGGCACGCATGATGCGCTTCTGCAACCGCCACACGGTCTCTACAAGACGCTTGTCGAGGCGCAGATGAAGAAGGTCGGCATAGATGAAGACCTTGACGACGAGCTCTCGCCGGCGCCGATCACGGCCGGCTGCAACCGCTTCCACTCGCGCGTGAGCCACCAAGAGTCGACGCGAAGAGCGACGCCGAGACGGACATTGAGGCCGCCAAGGACGTGCCTGTTTTGCGCGTCTGGAGCTTGAGCAAGCCAGAGATGCTCAACTTCATCTTTGGTGGCATCGGTGCGGTCCTCAACGGCGCCGTCTTCCCGTCTGGAGCTTGCTCTTGACCAAGTGCACGGCCCTCCTTCAAGCTCGACAGCCCGACGACGCGATCGTCGCTCTGGGCTGCGGGGTTTGGGGGTCTCGGTGTAGTCTATTGCGCGGAGCTGACGCTTCAAAACCACCAGTTTTCCATTGCTTGCGAGCGCCTCACGTCGCGCATTCGTGGCTTGTGCTTCCAAGCAATGCTGCGCCAGGACATTGGCTGGTTTGACGATGAGAAGCACTCGTCGGGCTCGCTCACGACGCGCCTCGTGACCGACTCGGCTGCCATCCGCATTATGACGGCCGAGACGGTCAACGTCGTCCTCATCAACGTCTCGATCTTGGCTGTTGCCTTTGGCATTGCATTCTCGCAGAGCTGGCAAATGACGCTCGCGCTCCTCGGCGTGTTTCCCATCATTGGCTTTGGCGCATTCATCCAGATGCAGTCGATGGGCGGCAACACGGTCAAGAACGTCAACGACGGCGACATCCGCGCCGGCGCGCTCCTCTCGGAACCCCATCAACTCGATCCAAACGGTCGCGTCCTTCTGCCTCGAGAAGACGACCAACGAAGCGTACCTGACCTTTCTGCAGCTCTCGCCGACCACGGACCACAAGGTGGGCATCTTGGCGGGTGTCGGCTTTGGCGTCTCGCAGAGCTGCATGGTCATTGCGATGGCATTCCCCTTCTGGTTTGGCGGCTGGCTCATCATCTGTGGTGACGTTGACTTCGAGCGCATGTTCCTCGTGCTCAACCCGATTTTGCTCCTGTCGTTTGGTGTCGGCATGGCGGCCCAGGGCTTTGGCGACATGGCCAAGGCCAAGAAGGCGATCGGCAGCATCTATGGCATCATCGACCGCGTCCCGTCCATCGACTGCTCGGCTTCGAATGTGCATGACGAGGTCAAGGGCGAGCTCGAATTGCGCCACGCTGCCTTGGCATTATCCCTCACGCCCCGACTCGTAGATCTACAAGGACTACAGCTTGACGATACACGCTGGCCAGACGCTCGCGCTCGTCGGCTGCTCGGGCAAGAGTACGGTGATCGGTTTGCTCGAACACTTTTACGACCCGGCGTCCGGCGCGGGTTTCTTGGACGGCCACGACCTCCGGTCGCTCAACGTGCAGTCGCTGCGCAGCCACTTCTCGATCGTGTCGCAGGAGCCCTTGCTGTGTGCGGGCACGATCGCGGAGAACATTGCGACAGGCAAGCCGGGTGCGACCATGGCCGAGATTGAGGACGCCGCCAAGAAGGCCAACGCGCACGACGTTATCATGCGTTTTTCAACGACTACGAGACGACCGCGGTGTGCAAGCGTCGGGCGGCCAGAAGCAGCGCTTTGCGCCATCATCCGGCACCCAGCCGTGCTCTTGCTGGACGTCGCCTCGTCCAGGAGAGCGAGCGCATCGTGCAAGAGTCGCTCGATCGTCTCCTCAAGCAGAGGCAGCGCACGACCGTGATCGTCGCCCACCGCTTGTCGACGATCTGCAACGCCGACATGATTGCAGTCGTCAACGACGACTGCAATCGTAGCGGGCGCGACGCGGAGTAGCAGGCTACCACCAACGCCGGAATGGGACCGAATGGGCCAACAAGATCGATAAGTACGGCCCTAAAGTAGTGGGAGAAGGACGTGGGTTTCTACATACATAGTCGTTGGAGCAGCAGCTCGAATCGGCCAAGAAGCAGCGACTTTATCTAGCCAGGAGCCTATTTTGTCCAGTGGTCGCGTGAAAATGCCACCTTGAAAGCTCCAAATGTCTGTTTTCGGGGTCCGAAAAAAGTGTAAAAGCGTCATACCAGAACGCTTCATGCTTCATGCAGCTTGGCGATCGACGGCAACAAGAAGTAGCATCGTAGCGGGCGCGACGCGGAGTAGCAGGCTAC
>NW_008246117.1:0-1175 GCF_000281045.1 Saprolegnia diclina VS20 | reverse complement strand
CAGGACAACGTCGGAGGCGCCTTTCCCGAGAACACGTCAAGCCAGCACAGTGTACTTTGCAAAGGTACCAGCATGTGGCTGTACATCGTACGTTCCCAAGTACTTTTATACAAAAATAGATATGAAATGTACAATGTCATATCGTACATTGCACGATACGTACATCGTACGAGCAAAAGCTGGTTGCCATCATTCCTCGATTTGCCCGATGCGCTCGACCGACTTGTTCGTTCGGCCGCCGGCAGCGCCCCCCAAGATTCATCCGGACGCGCTCGTCAAGCCCCTCACCAAGAGTTCGAGCCTGATCTAGCGGGGGCGTGCCCGACGCATGGTCTTCTCGTTCTCAGGACGTCGCTCATCATCTTCACGGCGCTGATTGTGGCCAACCGCGATGACCCGCGCTTCCCGACCCAGCCGCGCGTGCAATGGCTGCGCATCACGTCTACCGGGTGGATCACATGCCCGCCCGCGCTCGACACGACCACGGACGTCGACAACGTCGTCTTTCGGTCGCCCTCTGGGACGCCGCTCCAACACAACCGCGTCGCTGTCCTGACCAAGACCTCGACGTCCAAGGGTCATACGACGGATATCAACTTTGACGGCGCGACGCAAGACGAGCATCCGACGCTCGCAAACGCCCTCGTGCTTTCCGATCGCAAGGTCACGGTGCGCGGGCCTGTGCCGTCGCATTGCTTCTGGCTGGACGCCGACATGATCTGCTACGCGATCACGCTCGGTACGCTGGCCCACCAACTGGACTTCACGGACGTCATTCGCGCAACCGCGCGGTCGTTTGGCGCATTCAAGCTTACGACAGGGACGATCGGGAGCTCATCCGGCGGTGCTGCCATGCGCTTGTTTTCTGGCTACTCGCCCTTCTTCAAGACGGTCTTGTCGAGCTCCAAGAAGAACAACAACAGAACCAAGCGCCAGAAGGTCCAACACGACGAAGCGGAGGCAGAAGAAGCGGCGCTGCCCGCGGTCGACGAGTCGCTCGACATCGGCGGCATCCGCGACCTCGAGGCGCGCCTGGCCGCCAGCGAGGCCGAGCTCGAGACCGCTCGGAGCTCTCTGCTGCGCATGAGCATCAGAACGGACGCAGCGCTTTTCAAGACGCCGAGGAAAAGGCAGCGCCTCGACCATTACTCGTCCCCTCGACAGGGAATTTTGGA
>NW_008246116.1:460271-475999 GCF_000281045.1 Saprolegnia diclina VS20 | reverse complement strand
ACTACCGCTTAGAGCTCGTCGCGCGCAACGTAGACGGGAATCGGGCCCAGCACCGGCGCCGTCTTTTGCACCTTGGTCGACTGCCGCACCTAATTATCATCACCATACAGCATGAGATCCACCGTAGCAACAACTAACGTTGTACCAGCGTGTAGTCGAGGGTCGGAAACTTGTGCGCGTTGGCCGCATACGACTGCGGTGCCCACGTCACGTCGAGGTCGTCGGCGCTCACTTCCCAGCCGAGGGCCGCGCCCGCGCGCTGCTTGGCGTATGGGTAAAAGTAAAAGCCGCACACGTCCGGGTTGTTGACATACGCCTCCGCTTCGATGGGCGCAAATGCGTGCGCGAGGTCGGTCGGGAGCATCGCCGGCAAACACACGTCGCTCGAGTTGCCGTCGCGAACATACTCGAAGAAGCAGAACGTCTGGAAGCCGTCGCCGACCGCCGTGCTGTTGCGCACAAAGTACGTCGCGTTCGCCTTGCAGAGCGCATCGTTGGTGCAGCTCAAATGCAGCGGCGAGAAGGACGACGCCGCGTCACGGCGCGTGTCCTCGCTCAAGCACTCGTCAAAAGCGACAAGCGACGCATTGATTGGCGCGCGAATGACACCCGCGTCTGCGTCGGCGTGGATGACACCGACGCGACCTTGGCACTGGTACCAGTTGGCCGGGTTGGCGCTGTTGGGGCAGTTGAAGCGCTCTTCAAACTCGGAGATTTCCTAGAAAAACGTGGTGAGGGCTAGGGTAGGTTTAGGGTACGAGGTACCTGCAAAAAATAGCGGATGCTGTGGCTGCCACGGGCGTGGACCGGGCCAAGCGGCGGGTCAACGCCGTCCCACCACGAGTTCTTGAGGATGTAGCCGCCCGTGTAGCCGTCCTTGGTCGTGTACTCGTCGTTGTAGCCGACAATCGTCATGGCGTGGCCACCCTCGGCCTCCATACCGTAGTGGGACGTGAACTCGCCGTCCATGTTGTAGTCTTCGCCGCCCGTTGTCGTGACGCAGCACGTGGTCGGGATACCCGGCGGACACAAGGTGCACAGCGGCGACGCCACGTCACAGCGCGGGTCCTTGGTGAGCTCGCCGACGCACGGGATGTAGCGCGTGATCTCCGCCATCGTCGTGCTAAAGCCCAGCGCGCTATCGACCGCGATGAGTCTTTGCAATTACAGAGACGGCAATCGATCCTACCGCTTTTCACGGAACAAGGCCGCCTTGATGTCCTGGACGTCAAAGTACTCCTTGAGGCCGTTGACGGTCGCCTTGAGCGGGTTGGACGCGCGGGCCGCGTCGGTCAAGCCCGGGCAGACCGTGTCGTTGCCCGGCCACGGCGTGTACGGGCAGATCGCGTCCGGGAAGACCGCCACGTCGTTGCTGACGAGCGCAAACTCCTCGATGAAGCCGCCTTCGGTGGTGTTTTGCGTTGCTGTCAAGTAGCACTTGGACTTGTCCTTGGTCGTGCACAGCTGGAGCAGGTCGGCGCCGTACGCTTGCTCGGAGAGCGAGACGTACTCGTCGGGCGCGAGCCACCCGCGCGCAATGCCTTGCTGACGGTACGAGTACTCGAGCACGGAGATGGTCGCAAAGTCCCAGCACGTGCCACGGAGGTCCTGCGTCTTGCGCGGCGTCACGTTCTCCACTGCGTACTTGTGCGGCAGCGTCTCAATCGCTGGCACCGGCGCAGCGTGCTTGGGCGACTTGACGCTGCTCATGGCCAGCATCTGCGCGTGGAGCGCGTCCAGCGCCGCCGCTTGGTTGCTCACCATCGAATGCATCGTGGCAGCGTACCCAAGCGTGGCGACGGCCACGGTCGCGCCAACTGCCACGTGCTTCCACGAGACGTCGGACGCGCTCGACGACCGCGCAATGCGAATGTGCTTGAGTTCTACGAGCTACGTGAGCGGACCGATCGGGCAAGAAGAGGTGGCGTACCTTGGGTGCCCGAGCCGTACGGCAGCATCCTATGTGTCGTGCTTGTGAGGAGCAAAAGCCAAAGTGAGCAGCTCCATGGACGGCAGCCGGCGCCGTCGTCGTTTCGGTGGCCAGCTGGTTGAACCCAGGAAGGTCCGTGGTTCTCAGATCTGAGTCCCATACAAAGTCCAAGCTACTTTGACGCTGAGGCGGCCTTTCTACCCCATCCGATGCGCGAGTTTGCCCTTTGGTGAACGGTTGCCCGGCAACACACCGTGTGAAATGCCGTGTGAAACAAAATGTACGGGTTTCTTCTATTGCGTGAATCGTGAAATTGGTGTACAAAACGTGGGAAACGTGCATTTACAAAGATCCAAACTTGAAGCGGACAGGCGGGTTGAAATTTCGCGTGGAAGCCAAAGCTTGGACCAACGAGTGTCCTTGCGCAAGGGGCGCATGGACGCCATGTAGCCGAGGCCCTCGATGCGACTCTCCGTCGACGTCGTCTCAACGGCCTACACAGCAGCCGTGCGCAGCCCCGTCATGGTGCTCGCGGGTCTGTAGCTAGCGCCAATCCCTCTCTTTTGAACGTTCGACGATCCTGGACCGATCCAAGCAAGGCGCATCTGGACTGTGATTACTCCAATTCGACGCCCATCTTCCGCGCTTGATGGAGGCTGCGTTCTCTGCGCCACAGTGATCTCTACAGCACTGTTTGCCAATCGCCCGTCGAGCAACGGGCGTTCGATAAACGAGTGGCGACCCGTAGCCCATCGAGGTACCATATCCGATGTGTACGCCGACGTTCGTAAGGTCGGGTCAGTGGCCTTGGACGTGTTGTCCAACATGGACTTTCACGAGCTTGAGAGGGGCGCGGTTTGCTTGCACTAGCAAGTGACTGCCCACGAGATATCCGTAGCTGCCGTGGCACTAGCTGCCGTAGCGAGGCAACGCTATGGGGAACAATGCTACAGCTTGTTTGTGTATATCTAAGTGAATCTTGCCAGTGGCCGTTGTGGCTTAGGCCTTTTGCTGCGCGTCGTGGTGGTCGCGAATGATCTGGAAGAACGGGTGGGCCATCGCCTCCTTGGCGGTCGGGCGCTTCTGGTGGTCGTACTGGAGGAGGCTCTCGAGGAAGTCGAGTGCTTCCGGCGTCACGAGGTGCTTGTTGTCGGCCGTGATAAACTTCTCCCACGGCTTCTTCGAGTGCGTGCCAAGGATGCCATCGTACTGCGGGTCGAGCTCGAGGTCGTATGTCGAGAGGTACTCGAAGAGGTCTTCCGTACCGCGGACCTTGGCGATCTTGACGAGCTGGTCGTAGTTGTCGTTGCCGTGGAAGAACGGGTCCTTCTTGAAGATCATGCCGGCGAGGACGCAGCCGACGCTCCACATGTCGAGCGAGTAGTCGTACTCTTGCATGTCGACAAGGAGCTCCGGGCCCTTGTAGTAGCGCGACGCGACGCGGACGTTGTACTCGCGGTGCGGGTGGTAAAACTCGGCAAGGCCAAAGTCGATCAAGCGGAGCTGGCGCTTCTCGTGGTCAATCATTACATTGTGGGGCTTGACGTCGCGGTGCATGATGCCATTCGCATGGCAAAAGTCGAGCGCCTTGAGCAGCTCAAAGATATAGTAGCGAATGTCAAAGTCCGTCAACGTCGGGTACAGCGTCTTGAAGTCGTGGTTGTTGATGTGCTCGGTGATGAGCGACGGCGTCTTGGACTGCGGGTCGCGGACGACGTCGAGGAGCTGGACAATGTTGGTCCCGCCGGTGAGGTTTTGCAGAATCTTGATCTCGCGCTTGATCTTCTTCTTCTTGACGGGCTTGAGGATCTTGATGACGCACGGCTTGTCGTTGGCGACGGCCACGCCCTGGAACACCTCCGAGTACTTGCCGCGGCCGATCTTGCGCGAGACCTCGTACGCGTCCTGGTCGCCCCAGGCCACCGAGAGGTTGTCGTAGTCCCAGTACTCGCGCGGCCGCGACTCGCAGGCGTCGGCGTAGACTCGGGCGAGGGACATTGGCTCTTGTAATGACTGGTGCAATTACGGAGTCCATTTCTTGCTGAATTGCATACAAATAGCAAGCTATTTTAATACCGGCTTTACCGGGCACGGGCTTTCCTACCCGACAATATTGACGGAAAGAGTCGGTTGGGAAACCAACGGTACGGAGATGCAAAGTGTCGGGTATAACGTGATGGCGACGGAGGCAGCGAAATACGACAGTACGACGGCCATGAAGGAGAATGCAAGAGCACTGGAGAGAGGGGAGAGAAGCAGTGTTGTGGAGGATATACTATATGTCGTGCGGCGGATGCGTACAACGACGAATTGACGCGACTTGCGTGTCGGAAGTCCAAATGTCGGCAAGGAAACACGGAATACGGTGTAGGGTTGCTGTCAATGGATTTTGTCCACGGGCATTCAATGCACATGGAAGAAGATGCCACGGACTAGAGTCGTCTAGTACTGACTAGGGGTATATTGAATATGAAAGTATTGACAGAGCTCGTGTTGCCAAACGTGCAGAATGTGGTGCAGCAAGTAGGCCGTTGCGGCTTGCAGAAGTCGTCCTTCGGTAGAGCTACCGGGTAGGGGCAGGGATCCGGAGGTTGTACCAGTCCCAAGAAGGATCACCACAGAGGGCATAGAGCGACGTGGTGACTGCGAGCCAAGTGCCAACGGAGCGAACGTGTAGCGTCTTTCGAACTGCAACGCAGCACAGTGTGGGGTCAGGTGGTGCGGTCGCTGCCAAGCCGAGGCATAGGTGCACCATGCTCGTACGCGATGGCCGAACGACAGGAGATGGTGCAAAGCGCGGTGTTGCGACGGGTAGACGACGCATGTTCGGGCTTTGACGGCCGGGTTTGGAGATTTTAGCGCGAGGTGCCGCATTGTAGGGTTCGGGTATAGCCAGGTATAGCCCATCCCCCGCTGTGTATCAAGTGCAGGTTTGCAACCTGTGCAGCAAGAGCCAAGCAGCCGACAACACCCGCAATGGCAAACGGTCAATGCCAGCTGTAATCATGCACTGAGCTAGGACAATGGCGTCGGCCCAAAGACACGGCGGCATGGTGGGCGTGGTCCCATTTCATGTTTGCGGGTTTGGAGGTTGTCGAGTCGTTGCAGTTGCCGAGCGACACACGTATTTCGCAACCGACCGCGTCCATGTGCGCGTGGACCGACTATCTATCTATCGGTGCTGTTAAATAGTAAATGCGTCTAAAAAAGAGTGGCTTGACGAGACTGCGATGCGCTGCGATCAACACAGAAACGTTCGGCGCTATAAACGAGCGCGTATCCGTCGCTTCTGCACCGCGCTTGGGACACCACGACACTGACTCGCAGCTCGGCGCGTCAACCGCTCCTTTGAGAGTACCGTAGGACTGCTCCGCAGGACTAGCGTGAGCAACAGGGCGCACCCATCGTTACGAGCGATCGTCGTGCGACTGCCTGCGACATGCGACGAAAGAACGAGGGCAAGTGCTCTGCATTTCTTGACACGGTGGTGGGTCTCGACGCAGCGTCACCGCGCCGCCCGATGCCTTCTGCTGGACGTGCGCCGCGTGCGTCAACGGGTCCCCCTTCCCCAATCGTTTTGGCCCTACCACCAATCTTTATCCATACTGTCTCTATCATTGGGTCATATATCATTTTTGTCTCATATCGTCGGGCGTGGCAGGACGACTTTGGTTGCTACTCGTTGGCGAGAAGGAGGATTCCGACGCAAGAAACGTGGTCCAGTAGCTTGGTCGCATGCGCAAGCTCATCAGTGCGTTCGTCGGCTGGATGGCGATGGAAGCGCTTGGGTGCTTGCAGCGACAGCGTCGTACGCCAGTTGAACATCGACTATCACGTAGTCCGGTCATCGAATATCATCGTCCGCACGTGTCGTCGTGACTCACTGCCTAAAGTAGCAAGAGCAGATTCGAATGGTCTGATCGCACCGTCGACCGCTGCTGGCGTTTGGGAGAAAAGACATCACGTGCAGTGTATTCGGGGACTTGGGTACTCGTGGGCGCCATTTCTCGAATGATGGGTTCCTCGTGTCCGTAGTGGTCCACGGCGACGACCTCGCAGCTGCCTACCTCGACCTGTACTCGGGCTTTACGGCCCCTTCGCGCTGCCATCCTGTGCCCAAGCAGCGACGAGACGGACTTGAATCGGCTGTTGAGAAACTGTTGAGGACGCTGTGGGTTTGAAACGCATGGCCCAAGTGCAAACTGAGTTGCGGTGGTGTAACTGGGGCCCCCCGGAAGGACCATGTGTTACATCGCGCCAGCCGCGTCCTGGTCTGAGCGTCATAACGGGATCATCCGGCGACGAGTGACACGAACGCGATGGTGTCTTCCTCGGCTTATGTGGTACGTGCAATGGCGCGCCTTCGCGGCATCCTAACCGAAAGGCTAGACGACGCGGCTCAACCAAACGGTTGCGATCCGTCCCAACACGAGCCGCCTCCCGCACGACAAGATGCCGCCGTCGAGCACGCTCATTTCGCTCTTCCAGCGAACCGTCAAGCGGTACGGGTACCAAAAAGCGCTGCACGAGAAGCGCAAGGACACGTGGTGCGTTCACATCTTCCACTGTGCTGCAGCGATGGAAACCAAATGCACTAGGTACTCGCTGACATGGCGTCAATACTACACGCAGGCCCAAGAGTTTACCAAGAGTCTTATCCGCATCGGGCTCCAGCCGCACGAAGTTGTCGGTATTTGCGGGGCCAACTCGTCCGAGTGGCTTATTGCGTACATGGGCACCATCATGGCGGGCGCTGCGGCCGCCGGTATGCCTCGATCCCGTGCCGAGTTGGCACCAACGTATCGAGATGCGTAGGGATCTACCTCGGCACGACCAACGACCTCTGCCAGTACATCTGCGGCCACTCGGAAGCGCGCATCGTGGTTTGCGACAGCGTCGCGCAACTCGAAAAGCTCATCGCGATGAAGCCGTATTTGCCGCGGCTCATGGCGCTCGTGCTCTGGGGCAAGCGTGTGCCCACGAATCTCCGGTCGCCGATTCCTGTGTACGGCTGGGACGCATTCGCGATCCTGGGCGACGACATTACGCGCGGTACGCTCAAGCGCCGCATGGAGAGCGTCGAGCCGGGCCACTGCGCCGCGTTGGTCTACACGAGCGGCACATCCGGTCTCCCAAAGGGTGTCATGATCTCGCACGACAACTTCTGTTTCAATGCGTGGTGCATGGACAAGAGGTAGACACGTCTCTTAGACTGGCGGTTTTCTGCACGACCCTAACCGCGACGGTTACGTAGCATCGACCGCGACTACCACACGCGTCTGAGCAACCGCGACGTGCTCGTGTCGTACTTGCCATTGGCGCACATTACACCGCAGCTCAACGACATCATCTTGCCGCTCGTCATTGGCTACGAGGTTCACTTTGCACCCAAGGATGCGCTGCGGGGCGGCCTCGGCAAGACCATCAAGGAGATTCGCCCGACGCGCTTCTGCGGTGTCCCGTACGTCTGGGACAAGATGGCCATCAAGATGCGCGACTTGCACGGCAAATCGCGTGGCCTCAAGAAGCAGCTCGTGCATTTTGCTACGTCGCGGGCGATCAAGAAGACCCGTATCTCGCAGTACGGCCAACACGGCGGCCCGCCCTGCGGTGTCGGGATTGCAGAGAAGCTCGTGCTGTCGCGCGTCAAGGCCTCGTTGGGCCTCGACCGGTACGACTGCATAGTATCCTGCGCAAGTTATTGAGCACCGGATGTAGCTGCAAGACGTTCTCCGTCACGTCGGCGCCACTCCGGTCCGAGACGCTCGAGTTTTACGGTGGGCTTGACATCCCCATCATGGAGTTCTTCGGGCAAACCGAGACGGGCGGCTTGGCCACCATGAACGTGCTGCACTGCTGGAAGATGGGTACGACGTCTCTCGACCATTTTTATCATAAACGTATCTACATTAGGCTCGGTCGGTCGCCCTCTCCTCGGCACCGAGATGCGCGTCAAGAAGGAGACACACGAGCTGCTCTTCCGCGGCCGGCACGTCATGATGGGCTACCTCAAGCGCGACCAAGAGACCAAGGACGCGATTGACGAGGAGGGCTGGCTCTACTCGGGCGACACGGCCGTCATCGACGAAGACGGCTTTGCTACGATCACGGGGTCGATTCCCGAGACGATTCGGACCGCCGGTGGCGAGCGGATATCGCCGGTCGCGCTTGAGAACATTCTCAAGGCCGAGATCCCCCTGCTCTCCAACGTCATGGTCATTGGCGAGCAGCGCGAATTTTTGCTAGCGCTCTTTACACTCAAAGTACAACAAAATGGTGGCCTACGCTGGACCCTAACCCTTGTGTAGGTGCTCTTGGACGAAGAGGGCCGCCCGACGCCGACGCTCGAAGACGACGTGCGGGAAATGTGCAGCGTCCTTGGCTCCCGCGCACGCAGCGTCCATGATGCCAAGCGGTGCCCAAACGTGCAAGCGTACTTGGACGACCGGCTTGCCGACGTCAACAAGACCACGAGCCAGCTCTTTTCGTTTGGCCACTACATTGCCAAGTATGCGATCCTCGACAACGACTTTAGCGTCGCTGGCGACGAGCTCACGCCGACGCTCAAGCTCAAGCGGTCGCGGGTGCTGCAAAAGCACGCGGCCGTCGTCGACGCCATCTACGAGATGTAACGTGTATTTACTATTTGCTTGTATCAATTTATATCGACAAACAATGGTGTGTTGACGCGTATTTCTGTGTGTGTAGTCTCGAGGACGGGTCGCTCGTAAACGAAATAATCCTGCTGTAAAGGTCACCACACACCAAGCTCAAGCTCGTGCACCCAATGTGCATCGACAGTTTAGTGTAATAGTACTATGGAAGAGAGAGGTGTGTCGTCGTGACGACGGCACGTAGACGATGCATTCGAGTGACGCCAGCGTTCGACGTGGGACATTGAGAGCTGGATCGTGGTCGGATGGCTTTGCAGCGCGAGTTCGAATTCCAGCTTGCGCCGATCAGATATCGCTGTGACAGTGACAGGGAATGGACCGTGGGATGGCCTCCGCACGCCACTAAGAACTGGCTACTACTGGGTCGTTGTTTATATTCGACTCGGCTTGTTGACAGTGTCCTTTGCTGGCCGGCATGCAGCAACCTCTCACGGCCGCGCATGGACATGGTTTGTCCATTTTTGTGGTGGGGGTAGGGTTGGTCGTTGGAACACCAGCCACAAGGTAGACGTCATAAGGTAGAAGTGACTAGATCGCGATACAGCGTGGTGAATATTACATACTTATAACGTCCTCTCGGCGTGCCATATTATAGTATCGGCTTCGTACCGCCTACGCGACCTTGGTCGCCCGCTTGATGATCTTGTGGACGGCCTCGCGATTGGAGTTGTTGCGGTACTTGACGTAGACCGTGTAGACGTCGTCGAGGCGGGTGTGGTGCTTGAAGTGGTAGAGCTGGAGGAAATCGCTGTGGTCGAGCGCGTAAAAGTTCTGTACAAACATGTACGAGACGAGGAGCACAACGTGGTCTTGGCGCCAGAGCACGAAATGGTTGAGAAGCAAGAACGCCGTCGGGAGCCCGAGCTCGAACGCAAAGTCGCGCGGGTCGAAGATAAAGTTGGACGAGTGCGTCGGTGCAAAGACGCAGTGGTGCATCAAATGCACGTGCGGGATCACCTCGTGGAGGCACTTGTGTGCGAAGTAGAAGACAACTTCGGTCATTGCCAAGTTGGCCGTAATCGCCGCGACCGTCAACGTCGAGTACGACGCAAATTGCAAGGTCGCGTTGACAGCGTCCGGGCCGCATAGTTCTTGGAAGACGAGCCATGTCATGAGAATGTTCGAGAGCAAGTTGAGCGTCATCATCTGCAGCGTGTAGCGATCGGAGAAGCCGTTGGCGCGCAGCGTCCGAACGTTCTTGCCAAGACTCGGGTTCACGAGCCCGTCAAGCGCCGCGAGCAGCATGGACATGAGTGCGTAGAGGAGACACCCCGTAAAGCCCATCCCGTTGTTGAGCAGCACAAAATGTCCGATCTGGATCGTCGCCACAGTTAGCACAAAGTACGGAAACCCCGCGAGAAAAGCCAAGGGCGGCGTCGCATCGGGCGCGTACACGACACACTCCAAGATGCCAGCGTCAAGAGACAACGTGGGCGTCTTCTCGGTCGTCGGCGGGTCGATCGGGCGAATGCTGCCGTTGGGGACCATCGTGCGACGATACGGCAAAGTGCAAAGTGAGCGTTGACGGGTGATTGAAGAAGAAAGGCCATCAACAAATCCGTAATCCCTTTTCTTGCCGCCAAATATACGCAAAACGCACGGTGGTGGTGATAGCATCGAAGCCAGCGGTTTACACATCATGGAGCAATGTAGTGATATATACCTTGGAGCAGGCCCTCGCACCAGTCAATTCACACACCTCGAAATTTGCTTGGGTATTCGATGCGCCGGCAAGAACATTGCCTGCGCATCGAACGGACAAAGAAATTTGGCGGCGTCCTGAGTGCGCTTCGTATCTATTCCTACCAGCACAAATCTACAGCTCCTAGATGCTCTGGTGAGGCGTCCTCATGCGCCCATGTATGTTCACGTCGACAAGCAGACGGAGTCTGGTTCTGCAATCTGTACAGTGGAGGGGGCTATATTGGTGTTGTTGAAGGACAAAGGAATGCATTTGCATTGCTCGTTGAGGGAGGATGTCTACTAAAGTAAAGCCTTCTCAACGAAATAATACTGTCAACAGGTCTCATTGTGTCCACTCGGTTAAGTGGCGGATGGCGCACGAAGCGCGGGAAAAGCTGGCCAGAGAAGCCAAAGACGAAGTTCGAGCTGCTCGGGCACCGTCATGCGGCTCCTGCACAGTGGAACGACCCACGTTGCCTTGTCGACGCTTGTGGTGGTATTGTTCTTGCTGTTGTTGGTGGCTTGGGTATGTGCCCGTCAAGTTGGAATCATTGTTTCGTGGCGCTTGTATTCGCACGAAATGACCACAAAACAACATTTTTCTCGATTCAAAAGACATACTCTCCACGCCAACTAGGCATGTTTGGCCGGGCGCTGCATGATCGTGCGCACGGCTTCCAACTTGAGGTCGCTTGGGTTGCGGTACTTGATGTACGCCGTGTACATGTCGTCGAGGCGGGCGTGGTGCTTGAAATGGTGCAGCTGCAGGAAATCGCTGTGGTCCAACGCGTAGTACTGTTGTACAATCATATACGAGACGAGGAGCACAACGTGGTCTTGCTGCCAGAGGACGAAATGGTTGACAAACAAGAACGCCGTTGGCATCCCGAGCTCAAACGCAAAGTCGATCGGGTCAAAGATAAAGTTGGTCGAGTGCGTCGGTTCAAAGCAGCAGTGGTGCATCAAATGGATACGTGGCAGCACCTCGTGGAGGCATTTGTGCGCAAAATAGAAGAGCACTTCGGTCAAACCAATGTTGGCCGCGATCGCGGCGACCGTAAATGTCGAGTACGACTCAAATTGCAAGGTCGACGCAACTGCCTCGGGTCCGCAAAGCTCTTGGAAGACGAGCCACGTCATGACGACGTTCGAGATCAAGTTGAGCGCCATGCGCGTCGCGGTCAGCGTATCCGAGAATCCGTTGCAGCGGAGCGTCTGGAGGTTCTTCCCGAGGCTCGGGTTCGCGAGGCCATCGAGCACAATCGTGCCAAACGAGAGAAGCGTGTAAATCACGCAGCCGGTGAAGCCCATGCCATGCAGCCACACAAAATGCCCGAGCTGGACGTGGGCGATGGTCAGCACAAAGTACGGGAAGCCCGCGAGGAAACGCAGCGGCGGCGTCTCATTTGGACCATAGACAAATACGTCCAAGAGGTGGGGTTTGGGTGTTGAAGCCATCGGAAAGTGCAAAGTGAGGAGTGTTGGCAAAGTCACGCTGGGACCACCCGTTGGATGCTGTGCAGCGCATGTCCTTGCACACGCCTCGTACCCGTTAGAGACGGTGCGATGCGGGTGGTATCGCCCTCGTTCAGGTAGTAGTACTGTACTGTCAACGCCCTTGCCGTCCTTGATGATACTCGCTGTTGTTGAAATGAGTTATGAACATGCAATTGTATAGTCAAGAGGGTGGACTTCCTAATGCGCTCGTGAGGTTTGGCCGGTACGTCAAGCCCAGGGCGCTTGGTCGGGGCTCAGGATTGAGGGGGAATGAGTTAGCGTGCACACCAAGGGTCGGCAGCTGGGGTCGGCGCATAGGGTGATGATACTCGCTGTACGGTACGGCAGGATACCGGTACGTCAACCCGACCAGATGCAATTATGGTAGATAATCGCGCCCGGATCACGTGCATTCCAGCACGCGTTGTAAGTTAAAGATGCTGTGTTGACACTATTTGTTGCAAGTCGGCTCCAAATACTAGAGAAAGAAGGTAATAGTAGCGTATGGAGGAGGTTCGTCGTCGCGTCGAAATGCAAAATGCTACGTAAAGAGAGCTCTTCCTTAGGAAAATGACATTTCTTGGGAAATTGAACGTCTTCGTAGCAACGCTGTACCTTCGCGTAGCACTTGATGCACTAAACTGCCAACGATTTTAAACGAAGCCGAGAGCTTCCCAACAGAAACGAAAGGACCAACTACGACGATACCGTCCTTGAAATGTCGTTCAAACTTGAGGTTTGTATGCAACATACAAGCGATGCCATAGTAACCCTAAACCCTCCATAATATCGTTCACGCTAGTACTACTACACTATATTAGCTAGTTTATGGGACGGATTAACGTGAGTAAAATATGTCTTTGTCGCGCTGGCACTTGAAGTGTTGTTGCCAGCAGTTTTGGTCGCGCGCCTCGTCGGCCAACAAAAACCGCTTGTGGCTGAAACCTACAGACGGCAAAGGGCACAAAAGGCGGGAGCAGCGACGAGCAATTATCGTCATGTCGGTTCTCTTAGCGTGGCTTCGTCCAACGCCGTATCGGCCCACAAGCGACGCCCAGCACTACCCAAAGTGGCTCAACGCCCTTGGCTTCAGCTACGTGCTCTTTACAGTCGGTCTGAGCATCGGCATCATGTACGTCATGTCCACGTACCTCGCCAACGACTTGTTCTGGCCCGACTTTGTCGTAAGTGGCATGCAAAACGCGATCATCGACTTCTTCAACAGCCGCCTCGCGCTCAACGCGACGTCGTTCGAGCTCCTCAACCCGGCGTTTGCTCCGCCGACACTCTATGACAGCTCGGCCATGGCACTCGACATCTACGAAGCGTACCCGCGTTTGGTGCTGTACGCCGAGCTCACGGCCATGGACAAGGCGATTGCGAGTCTTCGCGAGCTCTTTGCGACCGAGGTGACGCACATGATGACGCAGTACTGCTGGGTCGACTTGCAGCAGCGCTGGGAGCTCGGTCATTCGCATAAGCGCCAAGCACGATGTGTCGCCAACGACAAGGCGAACGCCGCCGTGTACCTCGAGGCTGTCGGGCGCAACATTGATTTTGGCTCTTGGGTGCCAATCTACCGAGGCTTCTTCAACAACTTGATTGTGAGCGCGCTCGTCCGATCGCCGGGCGGCTACCCCTGGGTGCAGTACATGCTGTCGCATGCGTGGGTGCCCGTCGACGACGAAGTGGCGTTTTGGAAGGCCCATCAACTCGAATACTTTGAGCTGCAGTGGAGCACGATCCGCCAAACCGGTTTGACGGAATCGATTGGGATTGAGAATGCGCTGGGGATGACGACGCGTGTGACGATCAAGAGCATCACGCCCGTGGACCGGTACGCGCTGTGGACGACCCACTCGATGTACGCGTCGTTTGAGAATGACATGGGCAACTTTTACTTTGGTCCGAACCAGAGTTTGGTGCTCAACAGCCCGCTCTGGTTTGGCTACACGCTCCCAAATGCGATTGAAATGTACAACCTCCCGTATCCGCTCAACCACGCCAACACGGCGCTGCACCACCAGCTCGGTGAACTCGGCTCGGTCGACCTCAAGCTCATGCCGCCTCCTCCCGCACTCACGGCCGCTGCCGAAGCTTTCATCGCGCTGCTGACGCTTCAGACAACGACTAGTGCGTCATTGGCGGCGGCCGTCGCGAGCATTGGTGCGGTGGATCTGCGCCCGACGCCACCCCAGTGGCAGAACCCCACTTTTTTGTTTTACGGCGGGAGCCCCGTGTGCGCGGACGGCGAACCCTACGACTTTATCCAGCGCTCGTTTGGCTTTGACGACACGTGCGCGGGTCAGCTGCCGTTCAGCGTGCAGTGGGCATCGGCCAATTCGATTTTTGCGTTGGCCCAGCTCTCAGCAAATGACCTCGCGTTGGCCACGGGATCGCTGTGCAGCAGTTTGGCGCTTCCGGCTACGGACGCCAGCCTCTGCACAACGTCCCTCGCTGCGTCCCTCCGCGCGTTTCGCCAGCTCCAACTCGCGTCGCCATCGTCATCGCTCACCGATAGCGTCACCGCCCTCAACCTCTCCACGATGCAGTTTGTGCGGACATCACTGACGGCCAACACGTCGGTGATGACTCAACCGCTTCTGGATATGACGAGCCCGGCGTGGACGCTGCTTGGGTGGATGAGTCTCTTTGAGTGGGCACTTGGTCAGCGCGAAGCAGTGGCATTTGAGGGCGACGTCCAGACGCTGCGTCTTCTCTCGTACAAGTATACACCGGCGACGCAGCTCGCAAATCCGCTCGACGTCAGCGGCAGCCTCGCCAACTACATGTGGGGTCTCGCCTGGTACGTGAGCGCCGGCCTTTGCATGGTCCTCTTTGGCGTCTCGCTGGCTCTAACGCTGACGCGACACCACGCGGGCCTCAACTGGTTCATGTTCAACCGCATTGCCAGCACCGTCTGGGTCGGGCGCCCGATTCTGTTGGTCCGATCCGCCACCGCCATTGTCTGCCTCGCCACCGTCCCCATCTACTTGGAGCCGCAAGCCAACCATTTGTCGACGCGCTTTGTCGACGCGACGCGACCGTTCCTCGAGTCGACGGTGCTCGCCGGGGAGACGCTCTGGCTGTCGTACGTGCTCAACGAAGTCCTCGTGCATCTGTCAGGTCCAAACACGCGGCGCGTGACCATTTTGACGAGCGCAGCCACCTTTGTGCTTGTCGCGTTGCTCGACCTTGCGAGTCCACCGACGCTTGGGTCCTCAATTGGCCGCGAGTGTCACTACTTTCACATGGACATTGGCGTGCTCTGCTCGAGCGGCTCGATCCAGATTGGCTACTTTAGCCGTGTGATCACTATTGTCTGCATCCACGGCGCCATGGTGCTGTTCGGCATTGGTCTGGCCAAATTGCTCAAGGAGCCCACGACGCCGCAAGGACACGGGTTTCCTACTGTGCTCTTGCATGGCGCCGCGACGACCTTTTTCCAGGACCACGGCAGCGTGTCGGGCTACTACACGATCGACTACATTAGCGCCATCATGTGTGGCCTTCTCCCGTTCGCGTGGGCCGGGCGGTTTTACATCTTTGAGCTCACGCTATGGCGCGTGCTCAGCGACGACAACCTCGGGTATCGCCGCACGCCCGAGGCGTTGTTGCTGCCGCACTCGTCGACCCCTGCGTATCTGGAAACCAAAGCCGTGGTCGCCAAAGCGTCGGCTGCGTCCGGTGACTCGAGCGCCGTGTTGGTATTGGCCAAGCGCGATGCGTGGACACGCTTTGTCAAGAAATACCTCCGCGTCGGGTTCCTCGTCGGCGGGCTTCTCTACATTCTGAGCTCGCTCTTCAGCAACATTGCGTACATGACGGTGACGGTCAAGCAGAGTCTCGCCAATGACAGAGGGTGGACTTCCTAAAGCGCTCGTGAGGTTTGGCCGGTACGTCAAGCCCAGGGCGCTTGGTCGGGGCTCAGGATTGAGGGGGAA
>NW_008246116.1:443468-458675 GCF_000281045.1 Saprolegnia diclina VS20 | reverse complement strand
CCCCTCAGCACGATCACGATGCAGGCAAATCCCGCCGAAGTCCGTCAAGATCTGGCAAATGTGCTCTCGCTCAGCGTCCAGTACATCACAATGGTGTTCTTGATCCTCGCCAGCTTTACTGCGCTCTATGCCATCAACAGCCGGGGTCGTATCGAGGGGCTGAACCTGTTCGAGATGAACCGAACATTTGGACTTGTCTGGGTCGGGCGGCCGTTCCTACTGATTCGGTCGCTCTCGGCCATGATCATTTTGCACACCAACGTGCTCAATATTTCTCAAATTGGGGCGTATACCGTGTTTACGTCGCCGACTATTTTGTGGTACAACTTGGTGCTGGCCGCGGGCGAGCTCAACTGGCTCATTTTCGTCCTCAACGACAGCTTTAGCTTTATCTCGCAAGAGTTTACTTCGACGTATGCGCTCCTGAGCTCGCTCTCGACGTGGTTCATCATGATTGTCTGGACCGCGCTCGAGCCCTGCGAGCACGTGGCCTACACGGACCGCCACTGCACCGCGATCGACATGGACTTTGGCTTGCACTGCCACAGTGCGTTTGTTGAAGTGGGCTTTGTCCACCGCATTGGCCTCTCCGTTCTCATTTGCGTGCTTGCAATCGTCCTGTGCTTTTTGCTTGAAAAATATGTGCTCAAGAGCGGCTTGTCGATGGACGTGCCGTCGCTGCTGCTCTCGGCGCCGGCCAAATACATGCTCGTTCTCGACGACTGGTCGCACAAAGGCGTGCTCTTTGTCGACAAACCGTCGGCGCTCATGGCCGGCATCATCTCGATCGAGCACGCCGGGGGGCTCTACCTCTTTGATATCAAAAAATGGCGCATGTACGTCCTGCACCGCGCGCCCCTCGACCGTGAGACGCCCAGCCGCTTCTTCCACGCGATTCCGATGCTTGAATAGAGCACGGGAAACGGTCGCCGCGTTAGTTTGTACATTATGTACCATTTGTAGGCATACTGAAGTGATTTATTATACACACTATTCTTGTACGGGTTTGGATCGAGCGTCATAAGCCACGACGGGTACAGCTTGAGCTACCCAGGGTGAAGAATATAGTGTGCTTCATCCTTGAGGCAGTGAAGCGCCCACGACGCGTCGAGTCCGTTGTAGGCCCCGTACGATGACAATATGTACAAAAACCACCGCGTTTTTTGCGCGTTTTTTGCGCGTGGGAAACGGTGTGGGAAATAGAGTTTGGGCTGCATAGCTTGATGCACGAAAGACCTTATCCGAGCGTGGTTCACAATGAGACTATAGATATAGAGGACGCCACTGGCGCTGGGCGTGGGCCTCGCGCAGGCTTTGGCCCTCGTTAAACGCATTTTGCCCGACGTTCAACCATTCCACCCATTCAACCTATTAGGTAAATGAGTTAAACCTATTTCGCCCCAATATCCGGATCCCCGCGTTCGATTGCGTTCGGGTTGTGTATCCGGACGGAATAAAAACGAAGTTCGGGTCCATGGCGAACCGGGACGGCGTCGTGCTCCTGTACACGGCCTCGCCGGGCGGGACGCTCAATGGCCCGGGCAACATGCTCGTCCTCAACCGCGAAGAGCAGGAGTACCAGATGGACATGCAGCGCGGCCGGCTCCAGCGGCTCCTCAGCACGACCATCTTTGTCTGCTTCTTCATCCTCTTCCTCGATGGCACGAACCGCAGCCAGCGGCTCGCGAAAAAGACGACGTCGCACCAGAACACGCAGGTCGCCTCCTCTCGCCCATGCTACATGAGCTCACGCGCCTTGTAGTGGCCGTACACGGACAATGACACGGAGCGAGCGACTCAAATCGCATATTTCCAGCGCCTTTTGGGCCTCGAGATGGCCGACGTCCAGCCGCTCGGCGTACGCGTCCATCTGCATTTGCCTCTTGGGACTCATCGATTTGGTACATAGCACATGAACAAGAGCGAAAACGTCTCGGGTATCTACTCGGGGCTCTGGGCGCCGTTGCAGGCCGCCGACTACAAGACGCAGGCCGCGGCCAACGAAGTCGGGCGCCATGTGCATCCGCAAATCCAGCCGTACGCGCAGTACGACGCCAACCTCAACCCGTACACGGCCGACGTCGCGTCCTTCTCCCCCGGCGGTGTCTTTTGGCTCGTCCTCACGACCAAGCCGACGCCGGTCGCGGAGATGAACGACGATGTGGCGTACGTGACGGGCCAAGTCATCATGCACGACAAGCAGTCGACGCTGGCCATGACCATGTTCAACGTGCAAGGAGTCTTTCTCCGGCGCATTGGCCGCCTCACGCTCTATGGCAACCTCCCGGACGCGCGAGTCGAGCTCGTGTACCCGTCGATGACAGCGTCGACGTCATCGCCGGCGACGATCACTGCCAAAGGCAACGCTTCTTCCTCGTCGCTTACATCCACCAACAAGTCGGCGCCGCTCGACGACGAGCAAATGCATTTTGAAGTGTCGCCGCCCCGCTTCTCCATGTTCGACCCCTCCTTCCTCTTGTCTATTGGAGGCTTATACACGCCTGTCGAGTAGCTACAATGGCCAGCAGCAACAGCGCCTTCGCACGGGCCAGTCGCTCGTCGACCAGTGCAGCTACACGCTCGACATGAACATTGGATCGCCCGACATCAAGAAGGACGCGTCGGCCGCACCCGTCACCATGCTTCACCAGCACTCGGTTGCCGGCCTGAACGGCATTGTCGGCAGCGAAGGCTGTCAACTCTACTGGAGTGCCAACGTCACGTACGTTGGCGAGAACTTTGACGTGTTCTTCTCGAAAGCGTCGCATTATGCCATCTTGATGGCGCTCCTCGCCATGTTCCAAATCTACCTCCTCCTTCGGCAGCTGCAGCTCTCGTCGACGCAAGCCATGGCGGCCAAAGTGAGTCTTCTCACGGTCGGCGCGCAAGCCATTGTCGACTCGTACCTGTGTCTCGCGCACTTGACGGTCGGCATCGTCGCGCAGCAGATCTTTACGCTCTTTGCGACCGTCTCGTTCTTTGAGCTCATCATTTTCTCGATCTTTGAGATGCGGTATCTCTTGGTCATCTGGAAGGCGCGCCGGCCGCAGAACTTTACCCAAGGCTGGCTGCTCATGCGGCGCGAGCTCACGACCTTGTACTCGCGCTTTTATATCTCGCTCCTCACGGGTCTCTGCCTCATTTACTATGCGTGGGTACGTCCTTCGCCATGCGGAAGCTTGTGGTGATGATGATGCCCACGCTAGCACTATCTCAATGTGCTCGTCTTGCTCGCGTTTTCGTTTTGGGTGCCGCAGATCGTCCACAATGCCCACCGGGAAGTGCGCAGTCCGTTCGATCTCGTGTACATCCTCGGCATGTCGGTCTCGCGGCTCTTTCTACCGCTCTACTTTTACGGCTGCCCCAGCAACTTTTTGTCGGCGCTGCCCGTGGTACGTGCTTCAATCCTGTTTTTTTTCATTTTTTTCGAAATATTTTCGGTTTGGATGGCATTTGTCGACTCATGGCGTGCGTCTAGTACCAAATGCAAGTGCAGCCAGGGATGTGCTACCTCCTCGTGGGCTGGGTCGCGTTGCAAGTACGTCGTACGGTGTCGTGGGGCCTCGACAACCCTCTGCTGTGGCTAGATTGCGGTGCTGCTCTTACAGCAACGCTGTGGCCCGCGCTTCTTTGTGCCAGCGCGCTTCCTGCCCGTCAAGTACAACTACGAACGCCGCATCAACGCCGACCAAATGTCGCTCTTGCGGGCCAACCATGGCGACGAGATTGATTGCGTCATCTGCATGGTCGGTTCTCTACTTTTGTCGAATCGATCGGTGCTGATGAATTCCGTAGGTCGAGCTGGACATGGACGCCCGGGACTACATGATTGCGCCTTGCGACCACATCTTTCACCGTCCGTGCTTGCAAGAGTGGATGCACGTCAAGATGGAGTGCCCCACGTGTCGCTGCGCGCTCCCCGAACCCTAGGTTGTCGACACGTTGTATATTTATACAAGACACATGTGCGCTTGTGTAACTCGATGGCGATGAGCTATCTGCGGTGGCCGAACCCAAGCCGCAGGACGGGAAGGAGCACCACGAGGGCCCACGCTTACGCTGGGAAGGTCATGACTGCTCGGCTTGGGACGGTTGCAAAATGGCGCCAGCAAAAATGTTGCGGGCTACAAAGGTGGCATCTGCCGAATCTTTTCGTAAGTAGTTTTGACTATCCACCACGACCAAATGCAATAATACCAGCAGACATTCATTAGACAATATCGTGCAGATGTTGCTCGATGGTATATACGATCTCGGCGGCGGTTGGTCGCATCGACGGTGTGTGGGCCACACAACGCAGCGCGAGCTCATGGTACCAGTCTGCTTCGCCGAAAAGGTCGGCTGTCGCCGTGCCCGCTTGAACGTTCATGATCGAGACGGCAAACTCATCCATGCTGCCATGCTTGTCCTGCCACATGAGCTCGATCATGACGGTGCCCAGTTGGTAAATGTCGGTGGGTGTGCCCGCGTCACCGGACGTTAGCGCCTCGGGGGCGACCCAGTAGTTGCGTGGCGGTCTTGTCAAGGCGCAAGGTCCGTACGCCAATGGCATCGACGCTCTCATTTCTTGGCGCTTTGGTAGCTCTTTGAGCGGCGCGTTCTCGCGGGCAAAGCCAAAGTCGGCGAGCTTGATGCGGCCGTCAGTCGCGACGAGAATGTTCCGCAACCGCACGTCTCGGTGGACAACGTCGTAGTGGTGCAAACCCTGCAGACCCCGGGCAACAGCAAGCGCAATGGCCTCGGGCGAGTGCGGACGACGTACCCGGTAGATATATCTGTCGAGGTTGCCGCCGTCCATAAACTCAAAAACAAGCTGCGGGGTGGCCGACGCTACGTCAGCGACTGCGACCAACGACACGAGGTACGGCGACCGTAGCCTACACACTCAGAAATGAGGCTACACGCCTGTTTCTCTACAGAGCGAGCGCTCGAACGTACTGGTACAAGGTCTGCGCTTGGCGGCCAAAGTCGTCCAACTGGCTAATGTAGTTGAATGTCTTGAGCGCGACGTCGCGGCCTTGGTAGACTGCTTTAGCCACGACGCTGTACATGCCACCGCCGAGCGTCCCGACGACCTCAAGCTCGTTGGACGAGATCAATGGCACTAGTCGGCATATGCAATGCATCAGTCGGGGGCGCCCAAGCTGCTGCAGTGTATACCTTGTGATGGCTGGCGGGGCGACGCGACAGTCGTATACAGCGTCTTCTCGATGGCACCCTGGACGCCAGCACGGAGCTGCCGGGCGCGAGAGGCTCCTCGCACCTTGCGGCGGACGATGTACCCGAGCACGAGCAGCGTTACGACGGCGAGGAGCGCCCATAGCGCCCATGCGTACGCTGGTAGCGCCATGGTGGTGCTGTGCTGCAATGGAAATGGCCCACGTATTCCCAGTATCCGGATGCGAGTGATGGTCGGATGTCAAATGCGGCAGATGCCGAACCAAACACTCTTTGTGTATTGGCTTAAAACAACGGCAACGCACCAATGGGCGCGTTTGACGGCACAAGAAATTGTCCAATCCGACGTCGACGACAGATTTGAACCATGGCAGCACCCGTGGCGAGCCCGGGGCTGGGGCTGGCGCTGGCGCGGAAGCTCGGCGCGCTGGGCTGCCCCATCGACGTGCGCAGCGACGCGCTCGAGGCCCTCTACGGCAACCCGTCCATGCGGCTCCAAGGCTTCTTGCACTGGTTCGTGCATGCGCTCGACGACGAGAGCTCGCTGCCGGCGCAATTCGATACGCACGACCGGGCGCTCGTGGCCTCGATCGACCTCTTGGACGGCGCCGCCTTGGCCACCAAGGAGCGTGAGGTGTTTGGTTCTCTAGGCGATGCCATCACGATGGACAACGACGACGACGAGGACGACGAGGACGATGCAGATGCGTTGCAGGAAGAGATTGCGCGGCTGGAACGACAGGTCGCCATGGAGACGAAGAAGCAGACCGCGCTGCGCGCCGCCGTGGCCACCAAGCGTATCGAGACGGGCCGCCTTTTAGATACAGGCCTCGACATGGTTGCGCCGGCGCCCGCGCAAAGCCATTCCGTGACCGATGCGATCGATGGCCTCTTGCACGCGCTTGAACAGACGGAGAATGCGCTGCAGCTCGCGTTTTTGTCGCCGACCGTCTGCGCCCACCTCTCGATACGCGAAGACAAGCTGCTCGACCGCATCCAGGCGCAGCTCATGCCGCTCTTCCGACGCCCTGCCCCGTCTGGCCTCGAAACCATCCCCGAGTCACCGACCCGGTCTAGCAGCGTGCGCTGGCTCCACGAGAGCCTCGTTGACGAGATGGACCTTGTCGACGATGCCAAGGAGCGCGAGTTCAAGGCGTGCAATGCCGAGTTCCATCGGCTTGTCGCTGCGTATCCGCGCAGTGCACTGCACTCTCTCCACACAAAACTGGACGCGACGGCCCGCGCTACACGCTCGAGCTACCGGCAGCAGCAGATGGCGCATGCGTTGGCGCGTGCCCGACTCATGGACCCGGCGACCCTTTCGTACGTTGTACTTGATGCAGCAATAAACTCTGTTTGGCGACGGATGGTGCATTGCGAGTAGGGCTACCCATCACGGGCTCGTGTCGGCCAACGCTTCGGTGGTCGACGAAACGCAGACGCTGCTGACCGACATGCTGCCGCTGCGGCTCGACGAACTCGGGCGACTGCAAATGACGAGCATCGTGCTCGGTGACTACAAGGACAAGATCGACCGGCAGACGCGGCATTTGGCCGACCAAGCTTCAGTAGCCACGCTGGTCGAGACACGAAGGTGGCCTTACGCTCGTGTAGATCCTCGACACGTTGGAGCGGCAGTCGGCGCGGCTCCTGTACTTGTTCAATGCCGTAGTTCATTTGGCAACACGCCCATATTTATGTGTAGGTTGCTCTCGCACTTGCTCAAGTACGAAGAGACGCAGATGGCTGGTCTGGAGACGTGCCTCAGCAACGTCCAAGCGTCGCTCACCGCCGACATGGGCGTTCTCCGTCGGCGCTTGGTACGTCGGTATGCCATGCGCGTCTTCTTCACCAACTGTCGCAGCAACCAAGGCGGTACGCCGAGCCCGCCCAGCACGACACGTCGGTGCTGCTCCAGCATGCGCAAGGCATGCTCGGCCTGCCCACGACGAGTACCGACTCGCTCGACGACCAATGCCGCCAGCACGCCGCGCAAATGGACCAGCTCCACACCATCCGCGACAACGTCCGCACCGAGTACCACAACCATGTGGATGCGCAGCTGGACCGTCTCCGCCAGCTCAAAACCGCGCTCGATGGTCTCGAACTACCCACGTACAACGGCGTCGAAGCCCTCGAGGCGGCCAAGACTCGTATCACAGAGGGCATTGCGCACGCGTCCAGCGTCTTTCAGCGCTATCAAAACCTTGTGCTGCACCAACCGTCGGCCACACGGCGACCACCACAACCGACATCGTAGGACTCGACGATACTGTTGTTTGGATTAGCAGAGAAAGTACAAGTGTCATCAACGTCCATCTACATCCAATGGCATGTCGAGGCTGCACATTTGTGGTTGCGCGCCCGTCCGTGGAGCAAAACGCCTGCGGCCAGAAAGGCGGTGCGATGACGTGGCGCCACGAGAGGCCAGCAACCGGCTGCAAATGGCACCGCGTGGCGTGTAACGAGCTGCGTGCTTGCTGCTTGGCGCTGCGATAAAGCGAGGCTACTGCCAAGCGCACTTGATCATGGTGAACGAGCGGCTGCACGTCGACGAGTTGCACAGCGGCTGCGACAGCTGGGGCACGGTGCAAGGAACGCTATAGTGTACGACGAGTTGTAGCTGTTTATATATACCTACTAGAACTACTAGAACGATGGACTTGGACTCCTGTTGCCTACTGGCACGGCGAGACGCCTGGTCCTTGGATCCTTCTCGGTCGTGGGTACACGGTACGATGCCACTGTTTGCTCCGTCTGATCTGTCCGGATACGGAGCATTTCCAGAATTCGTCGGCCGAGGATGCTTCGGACGTGGGTTGCCATGCTGGCTGTCGGTGTCGTCGCGGCGATGACCAGCGACCGCGAGACGTGGACCAACTGGGACACGCGCCAGGTGTGCCATCCCGCAGTGCATGCGCGCCCGTCGAGCCTGCCCGAGCTGCAGGCGATCGTGGCCAAAGCCAGCCGCGTCCGCGTCGCCGGCGCCGGGCACTCGTTCTCGCCCATCGTATTGACGAACGAGACGCTCATCACGCTGGAGAACTACGCAAGCCTTCTCGAGCTCACGCAAGACACGATCACGGTCCAGGCAGGCATGCCACTCCACGTCATCAACGAGATCCTCGCGTCGCACAAGCGCGCCTTGCCCAACGCCGGCGCTGTCGCCGTCCAGACCGCCGGTACGACCACCATCTCTCTCGAAATGCCTCCATCTCACACGCATGGCTAGCGGGCGCGACGGCGACGGCGACGCATGGCACGGGCAACACAGGGTCCATCTCGACGGGGATCGTGGCCATGGACATCGTGGTCGCCAACGGGTCGGTCGTCCACATTGACGGCGGCGGCCTCCTCAACGCGGCGCGCGTCGCCATGGGCACGCTCGGCGTCGTGAGCGCCATTACGTTCGAGCACATTCCGCTCTGGCACATGGAGCAGATCACGTTCAACATGCCTCATGATGAATTCCTCTTTGATTTGCGCAAGCTCCAAGCGGTACGCTCCTCTATCCACGACCCTCTATCCACAAAATCAACTATCCGAACGCTATACGAAACAATCCTAATGCCTCGAGACTAGGCTTTTCCGCGGCTGCAGTGGTACATGGCGAACCTCCCGCACGACAAGACCGTCACAGTTATTCTGCGAGTCAACACGACCGCGCCCATCACGACGGGCTGCTGGAACGGCTCGATGGCGTCAACGCCGTCGACGCCGCCGCCGCTCACATGGTCGTCCTGGCCTGAGAACACAACGTCGTGCATTGACGTGAGCTACAAAACGCTCGGGCGCGTCGGCGAGAACAACACCAAGCTCTTTACCGAGATGGAAATGATGATCCCGGCCGAACACGACCTCGACGGGCTCGCTCGCATGCTCGAGCTCCACGCCAACCTCGCGCCGGCCCACGACCCGTCCGTACGTCCGCGTCGATCTCGTCCAAGTATTCATCTCGGATCTAGATTCCTATTTTTCTCGGTGTGCGCTACGTGCAAGCCGACGCGATTTGGCTCTCTCCGTTCTACGGTCGCCACACCGCAGTCTTTTCGACCATTGTGTATGCCAACGCCAGCAATGCAGCCAATGTCTCGACAACGCTTCTCGCGTACCACCACGGCATGCAGAACGTCCTCTCCAGCAACTTTGGCGCGCGGCCGCACCTCGGCAAGGTCAACTACTTTGACGCAGCCATGATGCGCAAGGTCTACCCGCGCTTTGACAACTTTGCGCAGCTCCAAGCGAAATGGGACCCGACAGGCAAGTTCCTCAACCCGTACACGTCGCGCCTCTTGGTGCTGCCCATGACAACGTCGTCGGGGCTCCTCTGGCCACTCGCGGTGCTCGCTGGCATCGTGCTTGTCGGTATGGGCAGCGTCTGGCTCCAGCAAGCGCGCCGCAAGACGGGCTACCAAGCCGTGGCCTAGTTGTGCGCCATGTGGTAGCCAATGGACAATATTGTCTTTTTGTGTGTGGTGTTGCTACGTTGCTATTTGCGCCGCTTGGTCGGTGCCTTTCTGGAAGGGGTAGGGTCCGTGCTGCCATTGCTACTGCCGCTGCTGCCGCTGCTACAACTACTGCGTGCTGAGACGGGGCGCAACGGACCCTCAATCTGCAGCGGTCGACGATGCGATGGCAGATGTTGGTACGACTTGGCATGGCGAAGCGGTGGTTTGCGCAGCTTTTGTCGCGCGCCCTCCTACGCCAGTGCGTCTCGCACCGTGCAATGGCAGAGGAGCGTACTTCGTCGGTGCGCCGTGCGCGGAAGAGCGCGTGCTTCTTCTCGCAGAAGGCCAGTAGCTGGTCGACCTCTTTGCCGCCCTAGTGTCGCACCATTCACTCACCATTGACGCACAACGCGTAGTACAGTGGTTTGAAAACGCTGTTCGAGCCGCTTGAGCAACGCGACTTCGGCTGTTGGATAGACTCCTAGATAGTAGAGCATTGAGCCTGCGACGTCAACGACGACCAACCGAGGCGAGCGAGACCGAGGACGTCGTTGGTTGTGGCTTCTTCGAGGGCCAGCGCGGCGGCCAAGCTCGTGACGGTCGCACTTGGTGCCTCAGCGACGACATGCCGATGATAAGCCGTGGTCACACTGTCCGTAACGAGTGTCAGAAGACGCGTCTCGAGTCGCCGATGCAGCAAATCCTAATCTCAAGTCGTTGCTACGTCAGCAAGCCTGCTCCTACATCCAGCAGCCGGCTGGCTTGTTTGATCTGTCGGAGCTCGGTGGCAGGCAAGAGCCCGCACGCCGTCAGTGTCGGCTCGAGCGAGGGTGTTGCCTCCATGTACTCGGCTGCCTCGTCAACACTTGCGGTCTTCTATGCACAAGACGAGCTTACGACAATGCGAGATCCGGTCAACGTACGCACAGGGCAGCGTGCAGAGGACACAGTCGGCGCAAGACATTGCGGTGGGAACACCCGCGATAGGCACAAAATGACCCGAGGGGGTCGTCGCAGTTAGCTGCAAGCCCTTGCGTCGCTTGGTCGAGTGGCACCCTTGTATACTATCAACCGCCATGATGTATTGACTCGAATCGAGAGAGAGTGGCTACTTGCACGAGCGCTCGATGTGGCACACATACACTGTCTGTGAGCAACGCAGACACATTGTCAATTCGACAAAGGGCCGCGTCGCCAAGCGCGTCCATCGGTGCGAAGAGCGTAGTCGCCATGGCCGGCATCTAGTCGCGACATCGATCCCGACGGGCCATATCTTTTTGAAGGTTCAAAATGCTCACTTTGATCGGTCGCAAGAGATACAAACCAACGAGTTCGTCGAGCATCGCTGTCGAGAGCGGGTGCAACGCCGCACCGACAAGGGCACCGTTCGTTATAGCACTTGTCGCCATGTAGAGCTGCGAGAGCCGGCCCCGACTCTGCAACGTGTGGGGGGCCCTACAACAACCGACGTTTGCCACAGTAATGTACGCTTCGTTGGTACAGTCGTTCGAGGGACGCTCGAGTGTCCGGGGGCAGCTGCGCCGCGTACTCACGCCACTGCTTTGTCTCGATCAAGTGGCCGACCGATGCGACGCCAAAGTGCAAGGGGGGGTGGGGCACACTGGGTGACGTCGCCCGCAAGACGTGGTCCGCGTCGTCGCTGCGCAGAACCGTGTCAATGTCGAACGCACTCGCAAGGTCGAGTTTGGCGCACACGTCGGACGGCGCGCGCACAAAGGCGGCGATGAGCGCGTCGGTGCGGCTCGGTGTCCAGTCGCGTGACGCAATTTCCGTGATGGCGGCATGATCCTCGAGCTGGGATCGCATTTTATACTCGTCCAAGCAAAAGTAGAGGTGGTCGTTCATCGGGCTTTGCGGTAACCTACAGCAACCATGGCGCACCGTCTCGAGAAGATCACACGCACGTGGAAGGCTGCAGTGGAAGCCAGCGCAGCGCCGATGTGCTCAGCGGTGTCGACGACGACATCGAGACAACGACGCGTTCTTGTCGGCTCGATGACGGTCGTTTGCTCTTCTTGGAGGAAGGAGCGACGTCGCCACACGATAGCAGCTGCTCGAGCGCTTGCAAACCGGTTGTCGTTGATGTCGGTGGCAGCACAAGGCGCGGCTTGGCGCCACCTAATCAGTGTCCAGCATGACTAGAATGTTGGGTGTACGTACTGGACGCTTTGCTTGGCACGAGGATGACGCGAGTGATGACAAGGTCGTCGGCATCAGTGAGGTTAAGCTGCTTGCGCAAGAAGGGCGATATGCTCTGCGCCATGCTGTCCATGCGCGGGGAGAGGCCAAACGTCGAGTTTGGGAGGACCTCGAGCCGAGGTACGTGCTCGAACGGCGGTGATCCCGTCTCCTCGGCCAGACGGGCAAGCACGATTGACCAGAGCAAGTTGGCGTTGGCCGCATTTGTCTAGCTCTGTGATTACTATCAAGCGTTGATGTGTAAAAGGCATACCATGGCCTCCACCGAGTCGGCTTGTCCGAGTGCGCGCTGCGTCGCCCGCGCCAGCGCCTTGTGCATCTCGCCCACACAGGCAAAGAGGAGGCTCTAGTACATTCGTTATTGCCAAGCACGTGGAACTGATGCAAAGCGCGTACGTCGACTTGCTCTGTGGCGCTCGCGACACGCTGCGCGTGCGCTACGGCATGCTGCGTCTGCTTGATCTGCACGTCGCGCCGCGCCATGTCGACGCGGCTCGCAAACATGGCCTTGGCCGCGCGAATACGCTGGATTCGCTGCGCTGCATCGGCATGGCACTGCCGCCGAATAGCGCCCAGGCGCGCGCGGGCGCGGTGGCCGTCGGCCTTAATCTGCTGCACACACGATGCGTGGACCGGGTTTGTGCGGTAGATGGCGCTGACAAAGGCGTCGATGGTCTGGGCTGGCCGAAGCTCGTCAGTGCTGTGAGCTTGCGCATGCAGCTGCGCCTGCAGGTAGGCAAAGACGTCGGCGACCACGTCGGTCGCAGGCAGCGACGGTACGTAGATCATGACCAAAGATACCGGCTACAAAATGTGGTAATTTTGGCACTTGCCAGAATTACGCCAGTGCCGGGGAGCCTCGGAGCCGCCACCCATGTTTTTGCGCTGAAATTTAAAAAATGCGACGCAAATAAAATAGTGCGCTAATCGCACGCAACTCGAGGCGGCGAGAAGAGTCCGTGCTCCCAACCCCGGGCTAAGCAACGTGCTATCGCTCGGTCATTCCAGTATCGAGATGAACATGGGATTCAGCCCTGAATGCACGTGTTTCCCCATGGATTGACAAGCAAATCATTATTTTCTTGGCCTCACTCGCGGCCACAAGCTCCCCCGGGCGACTGCAAAAGAGCAAGACGAACCGCCGTGCCGCCGCCTGCGCAGCCACGGCCCGGCGAGCGAATAAAGACGAAGGAAATAGCTACTCTCTACGCATGCAAAGCCTTTGTAAGACAACGCAAAAAGCGCTCGTCTATATAATAGGGATCGTGCCGACGTATTGACCAAATTTTCTACTCTCGAGGACGCAGTCTGCTCTCAACTACGAGGAACGATGCGTCCGAACAACCCCCATCATGACAAAGAAAATGTCGAGCTACTGCTGCTCATAGCGACCCACCAAGTACAGTTGTATCGGATCTCTCCAGCACGGAATTAGGGATTGCTTGTGGTTGCCATACACCTTCTTGATGCACGCTTCTTCCACCGCGCGCGTTGTGCCTACTCGAGCATTGCGCACCTTGAATGCTCGGTATCGCCACGCCCCACGAGTGAGTCATCTCGGTCGTGCCTTCGGAGTGGCGCTAAGTGGCGTGATTTCAGCCACGCAGACCTCGCTCGGTAGAAAAGGGCACTTTTCCAAAGCGACGGCGGCACCAAAGGGCAATGTCACGCGCCCGCGTCTACGCTGACGTGTGCGAGTCGCGGCCGCGCGAGTACTGGGACTATGAGAACTTATCGGTGACGTGGGGCGACCAGGACGGGTACGAGGTCTCGCGCAAGATCGGCCGCGGCAAGTACTCGGAGGTGTTCCAGGGCGTGGCCGTCGCCAACGACAAGCCGTGCGTCATCAAGATCCTCAAGCCCGTCAAGAAGAAGAAGATCAAGCGCGAGATCAAGATTCTGCAGAATCTGAGGGGTGGTCCCAACATTGTCCAGCTCCTCGACGTCGTCCGCGACCCGCAGTCCAAGACGCCGTCTCTGGTCTTTGAGTACGTCAACAACCACGACTTCAAGACGCTGTACCCGACGTTGACGGACTTTGACATTCGCTACTATATCTTTGAGCTGCTCAAGGCGCTCGACTTTTGCCATGCGAATGGCATCATGCACCGCGACGTCAAGCCCCACAATGTAATGATTGACCACGAGAAGCGCCAGCTCCGCTTGATCGACTTTGGCCTTGCCGAGTTTTACCACCCGAACCGCGAGTACAACGTCCGCGTCGCGTCGCGCTACTACAAGGGCCCGGAGCTTCTTGTCGACATGCAAGAGTACGACTACTCGCTCGACATGTGGAGCGTCGGCTGCGTCCTCGCCGGCATGATCTTCAAGAAGGACCCGTTCTTCCACGGCAACGACAACTACGACCAGCTCGTCAAGATTGCCAAGGTCCGCGGTACGGAAGACCTCTTCGAGTACCTCTCGACATACGACCTCGAGCTCGACCCGCAGTACGATGGCATCCTTGGCACGCACTCGAAGAAGCCGTGGGAGAAGTTTCTCACGGCCGACAACAAGCACCTCGTGACGCCGGAAGCACTCGACTTTCTCGAAAATTTGCTCAAGTACGACCACCAAGAGCGCTTGACGGCCAAGGAGGCGATGGCCCACCCGTACTTTCAAGTCATTCGCGACCACCATGACGCGCAGCAGCAAGCGGCGACCTAAGATGATGCGACGCGCCATTCGTCGGATGCTCGTAATAGTACCTGCGGCTACTACCGATCCCATTTGACAACTTCTTCTGCATTGTATTGTTTGCTACCCTAACTTGTTTGACGATGACGTGAGCGACGGTACTCGGTCCTTTTTGGTAGACGCGATAGGTCCCGCGACAAGGCCATGCGATGGCACTCTGCCGCCTCACCGCAAGCTGCGTTGACTGGCGATGGCTTCGAAGGATGGAGCGCAGGATGGAGCTTTGCTGGTCTGTACTAGTCTGTCGTCGTATTGACGGGACGCGTATAAAGCACGATGGTGTTTTATTGGTGTGTTGCGGAAGAAAACAAAACACGATGCGTGTGTTTTTGAGTGTGGGAGAAGCGTGGACTTTGGGTCGAGTCCGTCAATGCGATGACAAAATGCATGTGGAGAGAGGCGGGACCGAAGCGAGGGGTTGACCGTTGAGTGGGGTGCTACTATGGCAAGGTGGTACTAGTGGTCGGTGTGTCTGAGCTCATGCTTGGAGTAGAGTATGTTGATGAGCGGATAAAAGTCGAGAAGCCATTGCCTGGAGCGATTAAAATATATCTAATCTATAGAAATGTTATTTCAGCCAGGCTGTGCGCTAATGGTGTAGTGGTAACATGTCAGGTTCCCATTCTGACGCCCCGGGTTCGATTCCCGGTTGGCGCAGCTTTTT
>NW_008246116.1:441617-443368 GCF_000281045.1 Saprolegnia diclina VS20 | reverse complement strand
CCGGACAGCGCATTTGAAACTTATTTTTTGTACCAAGCATGTGTATTTTTTACTGTGATCATGATGGCCGCTAGCCCCAAGGTAGCTACCGATGAGCAAGCGAGTGCTCAAGCGATGTCCCGTGCCGTCGCCAGTGGCAAAGACAAAACATTCTAACGTGAGTATCCCGAGTCGTTGTTACACGAAGATAACGCAAAACAAGTTCTTCAGCGCCCCGACAGGGTGCAATTATTTGAATTGATGGCTAAAGGTCGTACAAGCAACCAATTTCATCCCGACTACCGGTACCAGACGCGTTTGTGGTAGACTTGGACGCCGTTGACTACAGATCAGAAAGATGTTCAACGACTAGTACGTCGTACGCGTCAACTTCAACGGAGGTCAGTTTATGCTCTTAAGCGGCTTGTTGACGAGGCTGCGCACTTGATCAAGCTGCGGGGACGACCGATGGTTGACGTAAATCGTGTACACCGCGTTGATCTGTGCGTGGTGCTTGTAGTGGTACGTCTGGAGCCACTCGCTGTGGTCGATCGCATAGTACGTTTGGACAATGAGGTACGTTGCGAGAAGCACCGTGCGATTCTGCTCCCAAACGAAAAAGTGCATCGCGAAAACGACGGTGCCGGGGCCGCCAAACTCGAATGCTAAATCCAGCGGGTGGAAAATGGCGTTGGTTGAGTGCGACGAGTGCAGGCAGCAGTGGTGCATCACGTGCACGTGCGGCCACACTTCGTGGAGGAGCTTGTGGGCCGCGAAGAAGAGCGCCTCGGTGAGCGCAAGGTTGATGGCGATCGCAGCGGCAATCCAAGGCGAGTAGGACGAAGGGTGCAGAAGACCAGCAAGCGCGTCAGGCGTGCCCATGTAGTACACGACGACGAACGTCAAGAACTGAGACACCACCGTGTTGAACAGCATTGTCGCCACCGTCGTGGCGTCAGAGAAGCCGTGGGCGCGGAGATTCACAACGTTCTTGCCAAAACTGTTGGAGACGAGGCCATCAAGCGTCAACATGGGAATAGCGATGAGCATGTACATGCTAAAGCCAGCGACGCCGTAGTGCGGAAGCAGCACAAAGTGGGCATATTGCATGACGACCATCGTCAGGAAAAAGTACGGTGCGCCATGAAGCTTGGCGAGCGGCGCGGGCCCATCGCGGACAATGATACCGTCCAAAAGCATGTCTTGTATCGAGCCAATTGGGAAATGTCCTCCATCTTTCGTGGCCTTCTGGGGTGACCACATGGGAACGAAAAAACGTACGGTTAGGTTTACGTGGGATGCAAAAGCTGCTTCAAAAATAGTCGTTGATACATGTATTCGTTGAAAACTCGGTTAGACGATCTCACGTACGGTTCGTGAGATCGTCTAACCGAGTTTTTAACGAAATGCCCCATGAGCCGCCTCACGCCAGGCCTTGACGGGCTCGCACAGTCATTCAACATCCCAACAAAAAATGAGCCGATACATCCCCCTGAAACCTGATGAAACATTTGAGATTGAAAAAAAGCCCAACAATGTCATACCTCGTGGCGATACCTTGTCAATACCAGTTCCTAGCTCTCATACCAATGGTGGTGCAACTCATTCTTATTTCATATTGCCTTTGGGCACTGCCCTTTCATCAAAAAAACGCAACCCATCAACCTCGTCAAAAAGCTGCGCCAACCGGGAATCGAACCCGGGGCGTCAGAATGGGAACCTGACATGTTACCACTACACCATTAGCGCACAGCCTGGCTGAAATAACATTT
>NW_008246116.1:399212-431810 GCF_000281045.1 Saprolegnia diclina VS20 | reverse complement strand
GGCGAAACGCGCGGAGGGACGCAGCGAGGGACGTTGTGCAGAGGCTGGCGTCCGTAGCCGGAAGCGCCAAACTGCTGCACAGCGATCCCGTGGCCAACGCGAGGTCGTTTGCTGAGAGCTGGGCCAACGCAAAAATCGAATTGGCCGATGCCCACTGCACGCTGAACGGCAGCTGGCCCGCGCATGTGTCGTCAAAGCCAAACGAGCGTTGGATAAAGTCGTAGGGTTCGCCGTCGGCGCATACGGGGCTCCCGCCGTAAAACAAAAACGTGGGGTTCTGCCACTGGGGTGGCGTCGGGCGCAGATCCACCGCACCAATGCTCGCGACGGCCGCCGCCAGTGACGCACTAGTCGTTGTCTGAAGCGTCAGCTGCGCGATGAAAGCTTCGGCAGCGGCCGTGAGTGCGGGAGGAGGCGGCATGAGCTTGAGGTCGACCGAGCCGAGTTCACCGAGCTGGTGGTGCAGCGCCGTGTTGGCGTGGTTGAGCGGGTACGGGAGGTTGTACGTTTCAATCGCATTTGGGAGCGTGTAGCCAAACCAGAGCGGGCTGTTGAGCACCAAACTCTGGTTCGGACCAAAGTAAAAGTTGCCCATGTCATTCTCAAACGACGCGTACATCGAGTGGGTCGTCCACAGCGCGTACCGGTCCACGGGCGTGATGCTCTTGATCGTCACGCGCGTCGTCATCCCCAGCGCATTCTCAATCCCAATCGTTTCCGTCAAACCGGTTTGGCGGATCGTGCTCCACTGCAGCTCAAAGTATTCGAGTTGATGGGCCTTCCAAAACGCCACTTCGTCGTCGACGGGCACCCACGCGTGTGCGCGGATGTCTTGCAGCCAGGGGTTGCCGTCGGGTGATCGGGTGAGCGCGCTCACAATCAAGTTGTTGAAGAAGCCTTTGTAGATTGGGTCCCAGGAGGCATAATCGATGTTGCGCCCGACCGCTTCGAGGTACACGGCGGCGTTCGCCTTGTCTTTGGCGACGCACCGTGCTTGGCGCTTATGCGAATGGCCGAGCTCCCAGCGTTGCTGCAAGTCGACCCAGCAGTACTGCGTCATCATGTGCGTCACCTCGGTCGCAAGGAGCTGGCGAAGACTCGCAATCGCCTTGTCCATGGCCGTGAGCTCGGCGTACAGCACCAAACGCGGGTACGCTTCGTAGATGTCGAGTGCCATGGCCGAGCTGTCATAGAGTGTGGGCGGAGCAAACGCCGGGTTGAGGAGCTCGAGCGACGTGGCGTTGAGCGCGAGGCGGCTGTTGAAGAAGTCGATGATCGCGTTTTGCATGCCACTTACGACAAAGTCGGGCCAGAACAAGTCGTTGGCGAGGTACGTGGACATGACGTACATGATGCCGATGCTCAGACCGACTGTGAAGAGCACGTAGCTGAAGCCAAGGGCGTTGAGCCATCGCGGTGACGTGGCAGTCGGCGGCGATTCCATCGCAAAGCTGGCGTCGTAGATGCGTGGAATAGTGCAGATTGTGGGTGGTACCAAGTCCCTTTGGCGTCCGTTTTGCCAAGGTCGTTGCTAATGTTCGTTATTCGCTATTTCAGACAAGTTGTCCCGCACGGTTGCAGGGGCAAGAGACAGAGTTGGATGCGTACGCGGCACAAAATACTAACGTTTGAAATCGATGATGATGCACCGCGGTGGCTCGCGTCGTCGTCGCACCTCTGCCTATCGAAACACAGATCGATCCCTTGTCGTCAAGAGTTGAGGCTCCACTGTCGAGACGTAGTACTAGTATGCGTTCAGCCCGCCCGATGGACCGCAACATTTCGCTGATCGCACGCGGAGGAGAGATACATATTCGCAAATGACCAACGTCTCGTCGCTTGATGCTGCAACGGACGTGTACTGACGAGCACGCCAGACCACGTATCCAACAGCTAGAGACACTCGGGTTCTGTCCAAGGCATGATGAGAGACGGTACGCTTGTGCTGGGCCTGTGCTGGGCCTTTGTTCGCGGCTTGCGGGACCACAGTGGGACCACCGTGGGACCACCGTGGGAGACGACGCCGGTTCTTTAGCTTTCTTTGCAGCTCGCTGTGCATGAGACAGTTGTCAACAATTGCTGGACGTCCCATGATTCGAATCGAAGGTTTATGTAGGTATATATGCCGAACACGAAACTTTGTGCCTATCCTAGGCAGTGGTTTGAAAAAAAGGCTGGATGACAAAATGGCCCGGGCCCTTGGTGTACTTGACGCCACGACGCGCGAGCGACGCGTCGATGCTGTTGAACATCTTGCCGGGCTTGGTCGCGTGGTTGCCGACGCCCGTGACCACCATAAACTTGCGCACGCGGCTTTTCTTGGCATAGTCCAAGCAATACTCGAGCACATGCAGTGCTTCCTACATGAAACGTCTGTCGACCCTACCCCTAAACACTCCAAAATAGTAGTACCTGCAGAAAGAGCCCGTGCATGTCGACGGTCTTGCCGGCCTTGACGAGATGCTTGTTCTCGTTGAAAAAGGCATATGCAGCTTGCTCGCGTGTGATCTGGAGCTCCCGCCGCAGCGCCGAGACGCTACGCGACCGTGAGGCAAGCGATCGAGGGAGCGACGCACCATAGCATTTTATCCCGACCCAAGTGGTGGTTGAGCTTGCCGCTACCAAACGATCGAACCGCCGCCGAGTGCGTCTGCTGCAACTCTTCAATGAGCGCTTCGGTTCGTGCTTGGTACTGCGCAAAGCCGTCCGGCGCCTCGTCTAGAACCGGTCAATGCCAGCGACGCTCGATGCAGGGAGCAATACCGCGACGTCGGTGCCGTGGCGGGTGGTACTTGGGTGGTTGCTCGTCCTGGTTGGAGCTCGGTCTCGATGCGGGCGGTATGTTGAAAATCGACGACACAATCGCTTCCGTCGTCTCCAAGTTGGCATTGTTGAGCAGCAGCGCCTGTTGCGATACATCCATTGAAACACTGTACTAAGATAGAAAGGCGACAGTGTACCGTGCACAGAATGTCGGCATCAACGTTCGGAAGACGTTTCTGGAGGTACTCGAGCTTGAGCTTGGTCGAGAGCGATCCCGGCGTGCCCGTCGGCAGCGCCTGGTCGTTGGTCGCCCACGCATTATTGGCCGCATGCGTGCCCCACTGCACGACTAGACACAGCAGTTGCATCGATACACCACTGCCTCGCATGTACCTCGGCGTTTCGAGCTGCGGCGCGGCTGCAACGTGGGAAAGTTCTTGGCCGAGGGTGGCGCCGTCGTCGCCGTATGCGTGGGGCCTTTGGCCATCGACGCATAGCTGTAATTCTCGAGGCTTCCGTGGGCGTTGAGCAAGTGGCCCGTTTCCGTCAGCGCTTTGGCCGTCGCGGCGACGTCGTACTCGTTTTGCTCCAAGATTTTGGCGATGAGGTCGTTGCGGATGTGCGGAAATTGCTCTTGGAGAGCGACAATCGGATGGTCTTCTTCCTTGGGCGCGTCGTCCATCGCTGCGAGAAGCCTATCGCGCGCATGAGATGCTGTCCAGGAGGCAACATGCGAGTACTCGTGCACAATGGTCGACGAGGCGACGTGGTCACCGCCGCACGTGTCTTGAAGCGCTTGCAAGAGGCCCGTGCACGTGGCCTCGTCCAGGCCATGCGCGCCCATTTCCGCGAGGAAGAGGTCCCACTGCAGCTTCGAGTCGGCAGCGACAACGGCATCATTGGTCGTGTCGATCGACGCCTTGCGCTCCATGTCCTGGATCTTGAGCATCGAGAGGAGCTCGTCGATCGTGCGCGCGACGTTGCCGTCGTTGAGCTCGAGCACCGACGCGATGTCGCGCTTCGTGAGGCGGTACTCGACCACGTCGTGGAGCAGGTCCAGGGTCGCTGCCGTCATCGTCGTCGTCGTCGTCGAGGCGGAATGGCCCAAAATGAAGCCGCCTGTTTTTCGCCGTTTTTCATTGGTCCATTTTCTACCCGTGAACGCCCAATCGAATGCATTATGGTAGGAGTTTCAACCAATCCAAATCGTCCATCGTCGATGCACTGGCACTGGCTTGTTGGGTTGATACTCGGAAATGTATCAAGCTCGCCAAGTCGCGAGGCTTTCAATGGACTCGACTCTAGCTGTATGTACTCGACTCTAGCTGTACTGTACTCGACTATGGTTGTTCACGCCTTAGAATCGGAGGCACAAAGCGATCACTTGGTGCAGCCTCGTCATCACTCCACGCGTCTTCATTCGGCGGTGGCACTTGCTCGTCGTCGTCCTCGGTGGACGGTGCAAACTACACGTCCATTGCATGAGCATCACCTCGATCGTCTGGACAAATTTCGCACCAGAGTACGTTCGGGTGGACGCCAGATCCCAATCAAACCATCTTCACCGCCACTCAAAAGTTCCTACGCCAATGTTTCCCAACAAACACGCTAAAGCGAGCTTACCCGGGTCGACGCGCGGTACAGGCAGCTCGTGACGCGGCTGTAGTGCCCCGTGTACTTGGTGAGTGGCTCGGTCGACTCGGTGTTGTGCAAGAGGTACGAGGCAATGACGCCGTGGCTGCCGACCGGATGGTATAGCTACACATCGCAAATGAGCTTGGACTCGCCAAACGCTCTTGCCATGGTCGAGTCGCTTTTTGCTTCTTGGGCCATCGCCACCGTCACGTGCCGGGCGCCCGAGCACTTGATGCCCGTGTAATGATGAAACTACGCTCGTCATACGACGTGTCCAAAGTGCAAAGTGACAAGGTGTACCATGTGCGCACCGGACGCGGCGTGCCAGAGCCGCATTGCGCGGTCGGCGCCAGAGCTCACGAGGAACCGACCGTCGGGTGTATACGCAAGGGACTGCACTTCGCTCGTGTGGGCTAGCGCCGACGACGCAGCAGCCGCAATGTGCGGGTCGTGGCTCATCTTGCGCTTCGTGGACGCCATCTACGACCACATATCCTTGCGACGGCCAATACCGCAGGACGCACCTCGATACGTCGAGGCACGTCGGCTGCGCCGTCTTGGTTGAGGCAGAAGAGGCACGCGGTCGCACCGGACCGGCGAATGTCCCAGATACGAACCGAGCCGTCGGTGGCGCCGGTCGCCAAGTGGAATGCGTTCGTTGTCGACCATGCGAGCGACCGAATCGACGCGCGGTGGCCCACGAGGCGGTGCGTGGCCGCGCCAATGCTAATGTCGACAAGGCGCACTTCGGGCCGATCGGTGCCCACAGCGAGGAGGTGTGACGTCGCTGGCAACGGTGAGAACGCGGCCATGTGCACGGGGTCCTTGAGATAGAACGACGAAGCGACCTCGAGCTCGTTGGCGTCCCATACTTTGACGCACGCATCCAGCGACGTCGAGACAAACATGCCATTGTCCACCGGGTACCAGCTCACGCTCGTGACGCCTGACGCATGGCCTGGTCGATCCTAGTACGAAGAAAGATGTGGTCGTCTGCAGGTAGCTGGCGTACCTGCTGCTGCTGCATCGGCAGCTTGCCACGTAGCGGCTTGATGGTGCATAGCGGCTGGATGTCGGCGGCGACGACGCCCGGCACGTCCAGCGCCGCCACGTCGTACAGATGCAGCGCGCCCAGGCCCGTGCCAACGAGGAGGTACCGGTCTTCGGCGGCCTCGAGGTCCATGTGCCAGATGTTCATGCCCTGCTTGTGGAGCACCTTGGCTTGGTTGAGCTGCAGGTCCCGCGACGCCTCCGCATGCCACGTATGAATGAACTCGCCGGGCGCAGTCTCGCCCAGCGTCCGCCGCAGGACGTACGCGAACGCGCTGGTCGGGGCCATCCGGATGCGACTGGCGGCGTATCCGGTACAGTTTGCACTTGCAGCTCTCTTGCAAATGTACAACGAGGGTGGATAGGGTTGCTCTAAATTAGGTTTATGGGTTATAATTCACGGTCTGCGACGAGGGAGACGCTCGGGGCATCATGGGGCCTTTGGGAAGCGCGACTTGCCAAAGGAAAACTTGGGCTTGGGCAGCGTTGGCAGCGAGAGGTCTCCAGCTTTGCGCTTGAGACCGAGTAGCGTGGACCCTGACGCCGTCGATCGCGCATGTACCTCGGGCGTTCCACGGGACGGGAAGAGGCGCCTCGGTTCCGAGACTGTCGTCGGCGTCGTTGTCGGCGTTGTCCGAGTGGTTGCTGCGACGGGCGTCGTCGAAGGGAACACTGGCTTCACGAGACTGGGTGTCGAGCGTGGACCAGAAGCCTTCAGATCGAGCGGCTTGCGGAGGGTGACGGGTCGAAAGCTCAGTGGCGACGGCTTGAAGAGGTCCAGCGCCCGTGGCGTCGTTGGCTTGGCGTCCACCGGGCGCGACAATGGCTTGTGCGTACTGACTAACGTCGTCGTTCTAGAGGTCTCTGGTTTGGTCTCGGGCGTCGGCGTGATTTTGGGCGTCAGCTCGGTCTTGGGCGGCTTGATCTTCGGCGGCGGCTTGGTCTCTGGCGTCGGGCATGTGGCCACTGGAGCTGTGGTGTCTCTTCTCAGACCCAAGCGGAACCGCTCTGTGCGCTCGACCTCGTGGGTCCAGGTCGAAAGGCTGGGCGATGATGGTGTGACGGGCTTTGCTTCTGTCAATCTTGGTTGTGTCTTGGCCCGACGGAGCTCATTTTGGAGTGTCTCGACTGAGCGGAGCAGCTCGGCGTGTTCGTGGTCGCGGCGCTCGAGCATGAGCGCTACGTCGGCTGGCGATGCGACGCCAAGGCGCGTACACACGTCGCTTTGCCACGTCATAAGCTCGTGTCGGTTCTTTTCGTAGGCGGCGTCGAGTTCGCGCGCTCGGTGTTCGGCCGCAAGCACTTGGGTCCGCCACGTCGTCTCCAGCTCGCTTTCAATGCGCTTGGTGATCTGAACTTCAAGTGCGCGCGTGTCGACGGCAGCCTTCTTGGCATCACGCACCGACATGTCGAGGTGCGCGATCGTTTGCTCGGCGACCCGGAGCTTGGTCGTCGTCTCGGCAAGGCGTCCTTCGAGCTCCGTCGCCGACTGCACTTGGGCGTTGAAGGCGCCTTCGAGGCGCTGGACCGTGCTCTCTGCAGCGTGCAACTGCGTCTTGGTGCTTGCCAGCAGCGTGTCGAGGGTAGTGACGCGCTCGTCGAGGCGGCTGCGCTCGCGTCGCGTCTCGTCGAGCTCCTGTTCCAGTGCTGCGACTGTTTGCCTCGACAGCTGCAGCTCCACGTCGCGGGTGTAGACGTCGGCCGTGAGCTTCTCAACGTCGTCTTGAAGCGCCGTGCATTCGTGTACCTTACGCTGGTAGTCGGACTTGGACGTTGACGCGTGGATCGATGAAGCCGCGTTCTCCTCCGTGAGCTGCAGCACCTTGGCCTTCAAGAGCCCATTCGAGGTCTCGAGAGCAGTGTTGGCTTGTTCGAGGTGCTCGGCATGCTCGCGGAGCGCAGAGACTTGGCCCTGCCCATGCGCGATCTTCTCCTTGGCGTGCTCGAGGTCGAGCGCCGTCGACCGGTGTACGGCGTCGTTGGCCGTCGCTTGGGCGTGGAGCTCCATCCTAGCCGCGGCGAGGTCCTCTGTCGCAGCGTGGAGCTCGACTTCGGCGGAAGCGGCCGCGCGATCTTTGGCGGCGAGACTTGCTTGGAGCTCGTCGATCTTCTCCTGCAAGGCCCGTGCCGCTTCGTCTTGGGCTTGCAGCACCTTGCGCATCGCATCAAGACTGTGCGCTTTCTTTTGGTGCATCTCGAGCGTCTCCTGGAGTTGCTGCGTCTTGACGGCGCTGGCCCGCCACGCCGCGTCGAGCTTCTGGAGGTTCATGAGCGCCTTCTGGTGCTCCTGCTCGAGGCCCGAGAGATACCCGGCCTGCTCGGCCAGCATGCGCTCCTTCGTGATGAGCTCCTTCTTGAGCATGAAGCTCTCTTCCTCGAGCTCAAGCGCGCTCGTGTCGCCGCCGACGCGCTCCAAGAGACGGCTCTACATGCAACACGCAGCCATGAGCCATGGGCCATGGCGCTGGCAGCGTACCCGCAGGTGGGCGACCTCCATCTTGAGGTCCATGCGGTCGCGCTCGATCTCGTCCAGGCGCGACTTGGCGCTGCCGACGAGCTCGTAGGCCTCGGACCCGCTTCGGTCCATCGCTCTCTCTCCCTGTCTGCGCCAAGTGGTCGGTCATTGGTCAACGGCCGTGACTTGAGCTACGTATACCGGGTTGGATTCCGTTTTATGTTTCTCAAAACCGACAGGCTGGAAAACTCGATGGCAGGCTTGACGGACCACGATTCTTTGTGTAGGTCCAACGCGCAGAGAGCACCGAACATATAAACCCTAGTACATCGCTAGTAGGCTATCCTGTCCGGGACCACAGAGACCGACCAGTGTTCCTTTCACATCGGCCGTTGTCTGTCGGCTAGAAGAGACGTTCAACGGAAACGAAACAGTGTCTTTGTAGGCAGAATTGGAGACAGTGTTTCTCTTTTGACATGGCGCATTTGGCTTATTCAGTTTGCGTCCAGGCGCCAAGCTACCGTCGGTGGTGGCTGCTTGACGTGGATAATAAAATCCTACGGTGGAAGTTGTCTTAGTATGCTTGCAGCAAGTCGCTCGACCTAGCGGAGACTGTGCCCCTATTGGCCGGATTCGGGTTCCGAAGGGCATTCTCTTCGCTGGGTTCACCTACTAGTACTACGTCTACAGCAACGACTCAAACGTTCCAAGTGTCTCGGCCGAGAGGAGCTGAAAACAACGTGAGGGCTCAAGAGCGACTTGAGAACCCGACGCAGTCACCCCACGGCAAGTACGATGATATGTTGGTACGACGACGAAACGACCAGCGCGCGCCACGTCATCACGACAAGAAAGGATACTCATCCCCCGCCTTCTTCCTCACCAATCACCGCATCATGTATAGTCTTTTTACACCACCTTGCTCGCTGCACATAGTCGTCCTTACGCAATACTCACCGACACCCACCTTCGGAAGCCCACAGCTATAATCGCCCCCATCACTGCTACCGAGATGAGACCACCTACGCCACCTCTAAATCAGCCTCTAACGTTAAATGCAACATGCCAGCAGCACGCATGACCGCCTCGGGGCTCTTCCCACGCCTCGCCATTTCCCACCATGGTATGCTTCTCACCTCGTCTACTTGACGCTCGTAGCAATGCATCAAAAATTGTATTTTACACGACCCTTCCAGATACACACACTAGAGTACTAACCTCGTCTCCAACTAACTCGTTCCTTCATAAATCCTACTTTTCCAATGCCCAAATCTCCTTTTCAACCACATCTTCTTTCCATCCAAATACATGCTCCACCTGCCAAAACCTTACTATCTCAAACGACTCTCTTCGACCACAAGCCATCCCTTTTCATCGTTTGCACTAGTCACTTGTAGCTACCGTCAAAGGTCAATAATCGGATTAATCTGATTCTTGGCCCTATCTATCGTTGATTACGTTGGGTGGTCAAGCCAAAACGAGATTCCCACAGTACAAACTGGGTATTGCGCGTCAAATCACCGGCTTGGGTCGCCATCTTGAGCGTTTCGAAAACGTACTTGTCTGTGGGTTTTGCCGTATTTTTAGGCGCGCCGGTTGGTCGCAAGTACAGTGCCGCGCCAAGGACCGCGCATGCTTCTCGACCACAAGCCGACGCGCATTGTGCCGTCAGTGGACTCGCTCTCGGACACGGGCACGCGCATGCCCAAGCCAACGGAGCCAGTGCACTTTCACCCGCTCACGGCGCGGTTCGTCAACCACCCCAAGCTCGAGAAACTCTACCTCGAAAAAGCGGTGAAAGAGTGGTCGCCGCGGTCGTTCAAGATCGTGCTCGCGTTTCTCTTGCTCTACTTTATCTTTGTCTCGCCCAACTTGACCAACCTCACGTCGACGGACCCAGCGATCCGAGAACAGTCCCAAGAGTACTTTCTCTACGTCGTGCCGTCCATGGTGCCCGTGCCGTTCCTGCTCTATCTCGGGCGCCTCGAGCGCTTCCAGCCCTACTACCACAAGATTTACTCGACCATTGTGCTCTGCTGGACGTGCTCGATCATTGGTGGCGGCATGCACTCGCTCCTTCGCGAGTGGAGCGTCTACATTCAAGACGACATGTCGACGTTGCTCCAAGCTGCGCATGTGTTCAACCTCACGGCCACGTACACGCTTTCGTCGCAAACGGGCGTCTGGCCGTACGAGACCATGCAGGGCACGGGCAAAGACATTCTGTTTCAGTTTATGGGCGACATTCTCCTCCCGGCCGCCACGATGAACATCAACTTGCTGCGCATGATCCTCGTGTCCGTGTTTGTGCCATTGCTCCGCATCGACACGCCCCACGCCGCCACGGTACGCCTTTGTTGTGCATTTTTGAGTGTGCACGTTTGTATTTTTGAGATTGCACTTTTGTATGTTTGAGATTGCATTTGAGAGGTGTGCAAATGCAACTCGAATGGTGCTTTGGTGTGTGTGTTATCCCATGTAGCGGAGAGTTGCGTGCTATCCTGGATTCTGCGTTAGGTCAGCGTCATCTCGAGTGTCTCGTATGGGGTCTTGACGCTTCTCGTGTACCCGCGCACGTCCAACCAGTACTTTATCACAAACGAGATCCTCGTGTGCTGCTTCCCACTGCTCTTCTCGACCGTGCTCTTTCTCCAAAACCGCGACATGGAGCGCATGCTCCGTCAAGAGTTTCTCCACATGCACGAGGTCGAAGAGGAAGCCGAGTTTGCCTACCAACAGCGCGAGGCGATTGCCGAAGAAAACAAAAATCTCAAAAATGAACTCAAGCTCGCCAAGCAGCACGAAGGTACGACGTTTGCAATGCTGCTGTCGAATCTCCATATGAAACGCGTAGGCTCGACCATTGACCTCGAGTCGCCTGTGCACAAGATCATTTCGGATCTGAAAATTCTCCAAGATGAAATGAAACTCAACGACAACCACGGTTTGAAACTCTCGAGCATCATCTCGGCGCTCTCCAAGCTCGACGCGAACCTCTTTACGCCCGACATTAACGCGCAAATGGGCTCGTCCAACGGCGTCGACGTCGACACGAAGAACTGGGCCATCTCAGTGCTCGGAAAGAAGGAGTACAACCCCCTCGGGCGCAAACAGCCGCTCGGACCCGACGGCCGGAGCAAGTCGAGCGGCCACGTGCTCACGTCCGAGCACGGTGCTGTGTTTTTGAGTCACATGCCGCAGATTGAGACCATGTCGCTTCAGAAAATCCAAGCGCGGATCGCCAAAGACGGATGGAACCTCGACGTACTGGGCCTCGACTGCCATGGCCACCCCGTGCTCTACGTCGGTCTCGCGGTCTTTGAGCTCCATCACCTGTACGACCAAGTCAAGGTCGACCCCGTGGCACTCCAGAACTTTCTCTTGTCGATCGACGAAGGCTACTTGCGCAACCCTTACGTACGTTATTGAATGTTGCATTTTGGCTGTTGTATTTTGTATTTATTTTTTCGCATTTTTACCTATTGTATTTTTCATTTTTGCATGTTTGTTGATGACGATATTGATACTGAAATGTCGCATAGCACAATGCGTTTCACGCCGCGGACGTGGTCAGCTCGGTCAACTACCTCATTTCGTCGCTCAGCGACGGGTACATTCGCAACTTGCTCACGGAGCACGAGTTCTTTGCCGCGCTCGTGGCCGCGGCGATCCACGACTTTCGACATCCCGGCCGCAGCAACAACTTTATCATCAAGGCGCGGGACCGCCTCGCGCTGCAGTACAGCGACAAGAGCGTGCTCGAAAACATGCATCTCGCCGAGTCGTTCTTCCTTTGCCAAGAGAACCCCAACTGCGATATTTTCATGCACATGAAGGACAAGAACTACCGCGACGTGCGCAAGGCTATTATCGAAATGGTGCTCTCGACGGACCTGAGCATGCACCTCCAGCTCGTCGGGTCGCTCAAGGCCATGATCCTCTCGGACGAGAAGCACGACATTGCCAACGACCCGCTCGTCATCATGAAGGTAACTTTGAGTTGAATTTGGGCAAGAAGACAATTTCATGTGCAGGTGGTCGTCAAGTGCGCCGACATTGGCCACTCGGCCAAAGGCGTCCGACTGCACGGGCTCTGGTCGTCCATGATCATTGAAGAATTCTTTGTGCAAGGCGACGCCGAGCGCGACGCCGTGACCGACATTTCGCCCTTCATGGACCGATGGGCTGAGAATAGCGCCAAGGTAGTATTCACATTCTGGTGTGAACTCTGGTACGATCCCCAATTTGCGTAGAACCAAATCGGTTTCTTTGAGTTTATCGTGCTCCCGTTCTTCGATACGGTGTCCAAAGTCGTCTTCCCCGATGCGTTCCGGCCGATCCAAAATGCGACCAAGCGCAACTACGCACTCTGGAAGGAGGCGAGTCGAAGAAACTTGACCGTGATCCAGTCCATTCGCGACGCCCTATTTAGCGACGACAGCATCGTGGTCGTTGACCCCTCGACCAGCACGACGTAGGGAGAGTGGACCAGGACCTTGCGTTTCGTAGTAGAGTAGGCTTGAGCGTAAATATACATATATATTCGATTCCCAATTCGGCTATTGAACCGCTGTTCTTACCCAACCGCTGTAAAGTGCGTTCCATCATAACCAAGGCAGTTCATTGGCGAACGTGCTTTGGCCCGCAGAAGACAAGAAGAAGAGGATACGCTGTAGCGTATGCACGTCAAAAGGTATGCACGCTGGCTAGTTGTCCAGCTCCGCGTGCATGCGCGACGAGAGCCCTCGGCCGCTCCGAGTTTGCTTGGGCTTGACCTCGACGTAGACTTGACGTTCGGGGTCCGTGACTCACGCGCTTTGGACGATCAGTATTGGTCGACAGGACCTCGCAGTTTGGAGATGGCAACACACCCAGTGTCTGGAATGTATCCGTTCTTTCTTCAGCTATCCAGTGTTGTAACTCTCCGAGGTCTATCCTGACGCAAGTCAGCGGCGGCAGGTACCTGCACCCTGTACCCTGAAGCGTAGCGTGGTCGATACCAAACATCAATGTCAACTTGATACGAGTAGCATATCCGGTTTTAACACATAAGACTGGGGCAAGCGCTACGAAAACGACCAAGGCGCACTCGGACGGTGAGGGTCATATCTCGATCGTACCACACACGACGCGCGGTAGAAATTAGAGTCATCAACAGCTGGGACCTGAGGACGTGGGACCGGTTCCTGGATGCAGCGCGTTGCACACTCGATCGATGGTTCGACGAGCGGCGTCTTTAGCATCCCAGCGTGACGGCCACGGACGCGATGGTCATCGACCGCTCCCTTTGGCTCAAAGCGCGTGTCAAACGCAGGTGCAATCACACAACCATTGCTCCTGATCTGCATGCTGGACGATCGCTATACTGATCGCTACACTAGGGCTGCCGTCTTTTGAACCTAATTTTGAAAGATGACATTGCACAAGCATCGCAAGCATCCATGTGAAGTCAATCAAATTCGCAGCGTGTCGCCATACAAGCCCGCACGCTACTGCATGGCCGTGGCCGTACACTGAGACTCATCCGACCGACGAGAAAGAGACTCGAGAAAGGCCACGCCCATCAACCGTTACATCGGGCAGACTCAACACAACATGTGTATTGCGTCCACCATCTGTTGGGCTTCAATGGCCTCCATCATCCGAGCGAATCAGTCGACTGCCTCATTCTGCCTTTGGCATCTTCTTGCCCATTCCATTATGTCGTCGCCAGTCGCGATGGGTGCCTACGCTGTCGAGACCCCGCGTGACGAAGCGCCCAAGCCGCGGTCGCCGCGACGCTTCAAGCTCGTGGTCGGCGCGCTCCTCTTCTGCGGTGTCGTCATGGCGGCGGTCGGTGCATCCATTTACGTCTTCCGCACCAAGGTGTCGACGAATGCCGGCGACATTGTGACCAACTTGCAGCAGTCGCCGGCGATCCGGCTCACGCTCACGGCCAAGCGCGCGAGCATGGCGTTCAACGGCAAGACGTCTGCGCAGATTTATGTCGTGCCCCGTGCGTCGTCGTCCTTTGCGTTTGACGCTATCTTGTCCCAAGTGGGCCCGGACGTGACGCAAACCTACCTGGTCCGCGACAACCGCGCCTACTACTCGCTGCTGCACAACGACGTGGTCGTGGACGCCGGGTGCCTCGACGCGTCGCAGCTGCCGCCGATCGAGCTCCTCGAGTCGAGTCTCTCGACCGCCAGCGTCGTCGACGCAACGACCGGCGACGTCATTTCGGCGTCCGACTGTCCGGACGGCAAGCTCCTGCACTTGACGTTTGCCGGCGAGGCGTTTGTGTTTTGTAACTCGAAGAACAACAAGCTCACGCGCGCGTCGTCGCCCGACCTCGACATCGCCGTCGAGTACCTTGATAATACCTCGAGCGTGCCGTCGATGGACATTCCCGCGGGCCTTTCGTGCCCGGTGGTCGTCGGGCCGTCGCAGCCAGCGCCGGCTGCCACCTTGCTGCAGACGTCGGCGGCTGTGTCGTCGGCGCTCTTCGGCGCGCCGCGCGTCGCCACCGTTTCCAAGTCGTCGTGCGCTTGCAAGTCGACGCCCAAGCCGTGCCTCTTTGTACACGGTGTCGGTGAGCGGGCGAGCGCGCCGCTGGCCGATGCGTATGCGGGCAACTGGGGCTCGATCGAGGAGCACGCGCCGTGCTGCTCGAGCATCAAGTTTGCGCATTTCGATACCAACACGCGGAGCTGGACCAACGAGACGCTGCAAGAAGAGTTCTGCGACGCGGCCAAAGTGGTCTCCAACAGCGGCTCGAAGGAGATCAACAGTCTCCTCCTCGTCACGTACTCGATGGGCAATCTCATTGCCGGCGCGGCCGTCCACAACAACAAGTGCAACTTCGGAAAGGACGTGACGTGGGTCTCGCTCGCCGCGCCCATGCAAGGCAGCAAAACGTCCAATGAAATCGAAAACCAGTGTGCGGGCGGCTCGCTCAAGTGGATTCTCACCAAGGCCGGCCGCTGCCCGACCACCGAAGGATACCTCTCGATCCGGCACCAATCGACGGTCTCGGCCGAGATGCAGGCCCAGTTTGCGGCGGCACAGGCGGTGCGAGCGAAGTACGCAGACCGGCTTCTCTGCGGTACAAACGCGTTTGGTATCACGTCGGGCAAGAGCCTCGAAGTGCTCCTTGTCGGCAAGATCTCGCACCACGACGACCCGACGTACGACGGGTTTGTTGACTTTTCCAGCTGCTCGCAAGGATTCGACAAGACCAAGTTTGGCACCGACGCGGCGACCGCGCTGCACTATGAGCCGAGTATCAACCACTACGACTCGTCGTTTCTGAACGGCGACGGCTGGTGGGGCGCGGACCGCAAGCCCGTCAAGTGGTTCGAGTGCGCTTTGTAAGCAGCGCTACGCCCAACCTTTCCATTGTCAATTTCAACTCGTCCGATCGCAGGAGCCAAACGAGTACTCTACCTACTAGTCTATTAGTCCAATACAATAGTCTTGTCCACGTATCATGCGACTCGGTCGAGTCCACGCTGCTCGTTGCGACGTAGGAACCCTCGAGCAAAAAAGGTAATCTTTATCCTCCTTTTTGTTGGTCATTTCTGTCTGTTTAACGTTGAAAAAGCCAACGTCGAATGCGTTTGTTCTCGGAGTGCTGCGGAAACCAAGTCCTTTCGGCCAAACTCGTAGACCCAATCGACGAAACATGGTAACTAGTTGCTCATTTACGATGTTGTGCTTGTTCTTCAGATGGAAATATCTACAACCAAATGCACATTTACTTATATATACCATTGATCGATGCTCGTCATCATCATGTCGACAACAAAAAATGGGCGTGACGACCTGGCAGCTCAAACCAACGCTCGAGGCGACGCCACGTGTCGGTGCACGGATTGGCCGTTTGGAGCCAATCCACGCACGGCAATACGAAACTCCAGCAGTCAGCGTGTCTGGCTGAACCCGCCCTCGCGCTACGTGTATGTATGAATAGTCGATCTATGAGCTAGAGGTCTAGTGACCTCCGACGGAGACATTATTTTCTGTCACTTGACATCATTTGAGCTGGTGTGCAACACCTTCAAGAACACCAACAGTGCCCACGATGCAGCAGCGCATCGGGATCTACTTTGATCTGCTGATACATTGATACATTGATACTACATTCAGTAGCAGTTCTCACCAACTTGCTCGGCAGATAGCGCACGCTGTAGGAACGCTACGAGCACCATTCTTTGGTTTTTGGACTCCCTGCATCGTACTCTATACATATCGAACGAAATATGAGTCTCCATGAAAAATGTCGAAGGTCGATTTGCCATGCTCGGCGCGCCGCTCGCCGTCCATCTAGTCCGGATACGAATGTCCGGATACAATCCGGCGCGCCATCCGAAACGCACTGAATTCGGATTTGTCCTACCTAGGACCTAGTGAATTTCGGAATTTCGGCCGCTGCGACATGTGCGAGAAGGGCAAGCCAGCCGCAACTCGACTACAATCGTCTTCATGGCCCGTGCTCCGCTCACTGGCAACAGCGTCGTCGCCGTCATTGGCGCCGGCACGCTCGGGCGGTAGGCCTCCTTACGCCATGCGTCGTCTCACGCTCTGTCTCTAGCTGCATCGCCTTTGAGCTCTCCATGTCGGGCCACCGCGTCGTGCTCTTTGACCGGAACCCCGACAGCATCTCGCGCGACATTCTCAAGTCGGCGAGCTACGCGATGCTGCAGCCGCTCTGGCGCCTCGGCTACATCCCGCAGGACATGGTGGGCCGCGCCGTGAGCAACATCCAGACCGCGACGACGCTCGAAGAGGTGGCAGCCGCGCGGCCGTCGCTCGTGATCGAGTCGATTCCCGACACGCTGGGGCTCAAGCGCGACCTCTTCCGGACGCTCGAGCGGCTCTGCCCGGCGACGACGATCTATGGCACGTCGACCATGAATCTGAGCGTAAACGACATTGCCTCGGGCATGGCGCGCCCGAGCAACCTCCTTGGCATCCGCTTCTTCCACCCCGTGCTGCTCATCCCGCTCGTCGAGCTCACGCCCGGCGCCGCGACGGCCGCCGATGTTGTCGCCGACGTCCAGCGCTACATGACGCTGTTGCACAAGACGTGCAACTTTGGCCCGACCAAACACGTCCTCGATGTACGCCAATGCACACATTGTCTCTATGGTCTCTTATCGACGATGGCGTAGCGCGCGCAAGTCAACAACTACCAGCTCCAGACCGCGCACGTGCTCGGGTACCACCAGGAAGCGCTGCCCGTCGCTGTGCCCGTGCAGTCGCACGGCCACCACTGAGACGTCGTTCGTACGGCGCGTTGATAACAATGATCGTCGTGGCGCCACTAGTTAGATCCATGGTGTCCAGCCTTCGTACATGACGCAGAGGTTGTCGACGCTCGTGGCTTGCGAGAGGAGGTACTCGACGTGCGCGGGGCACGCCAGCGGCGGCGCGTTCGGGACCGTGTAGCCATCGAGCTTCTCCTTGACGCGCTGGAGGACATGGAGTCCGTACCGATTGCGTTCCTGAACGCGAACAATGTCGTTGCTGGCGTTCTCATCGTCGTCATTGTCGTCGGACGCCTTGGCACAGCTGTCATTGTCGCTGCCACTGTCGTCTTCGTCACTAGCGTCATTGTCACTGTCACTGTCACTGCCGTCGTCCGACCACTCGTGCTCGTCTTGTTTCGAGAGGTCGAGCGCGTGGTGGGCAATGTCAAAGAAGCCGCCCATGACGCTGATGGTCCGTGCGACGATGGTACCCGCCGTGTCGTCGTCCCGACACGTGTGCACGACGTGACACAGCGCCGTCACGAGCTGCGTCCGCGCATCGATCGACGGTTCGACCGCTGCGCCGCCGCTCACGATGTTGGCCAGCGTCTTCTTCCGGCCAAAGGCGGCGTCCAGAGGCAGCGACGTGAGTGCATTCATCGGTGCCTCGAGCGCCGAGAGGATGCCATGCAGCTGGCGACACGCGCCTTCAAACGCCTTGAGCTTCGTCTGCAGCTCAGGGAGGACGCCGTGCTTGACGCTCTTACTGAGAAGTCGCACGAGCCGCTCGTTTTCCCAGAGCACATGACTCGGGTTGGTCGAGAGCGCGTTGAACGCCTCTGGCAACCACGACTGCTGGAGCTGCTCGAGCAGCGGCGCCAGCGACGGCAGTGTTTGATGCAAAAGCTTGTCCATCTCGGTGTGGGCCTTGGCATGGGCCAAGTGGAGACGGCGCAGACGGTCGGACGCGTCCTTGCGCATTCGGTCGAGCGCGGCGCTGCGTTCCTCGTGGTCGCGGGTCGCTGCTCGTTGCGCCGCGGACGCCGCCTCCAGCGCCATGTACTCGGTGACCACCGCGAGGCCTTCGTCGTCGAGCTCACGCACGCGGTCACTGTCGCTCTCGCGAAACGCGCTGTCCAAGTACTTGGCCCACTCGATCACGAGGTAAATGTCGTCGGCCTGCGCCACGAGCGATCGCAGCTCCGTGCGCGTCGACTGCAGTGGCGCTTGAAGCGTCGGACGGCGGCTGACCGCATCGTCCAAGACCGGTTGCGCGTCGTTGAGCGCTGCCTCGAGTGCGTCGCGTCGCACGAGGAGCTCGGTGACCATCGCTTCCGTCTCGGTCAGCGTTTGCAAGAGGGACGCGCGCGACTGCTCGTGGTCGGGTTGCACCCACGAGCTCAGCGTCGCCCGTTGCGCCTCAAGCTGGCGCGTGTGCAGGACCAACGCGGTGCGGTACGCCGACACTTCGCGGTCCCAGAGATAGTGCCATCGGTCGTGGAGGATGTCGAGCATCGGGCGCAGCTCGACCGCGTCCAGCAGTGCGTCGACCGTCAACGAACCGCGGGCCATCGGTCGTACAAGGGCCTCGACCCACGTGCGGTCCAGTCCATGGTCGACGCGCAGCTTCCACTCGCTCGCGATCGTGTCTTCGAGAACCGAGCGCATGGCCCCGTACGCCAGGTCCAAGACGGACGCCGCGGCCGCGTCGAGGACCGACTGCAGCGCGTCTTCATGGGCATTGGCACTCACGAGACGACTCATCGTGAGAAGACACGTCACCCACTTGTGCTCGATCCCGTACGCCGCCGACGGGTCCGACCACGTCGTCTCGAGCGTCGCGAATTGGCAGCACAAGGCGCGTAGCTGGTGCATCCCGGGCAGCCACCACACCGACAGGACAGCGCCGTGGTAGTGATACAGCGGCGCCTCCCAGAACGCTCCGTCGTCGCGACTGTTCGGGTGCCAGCCAAGAGCATCGAGCCATCCCGACCACTCGGCGCGGGGCACCGTCGCCAGTTCAGCGTCGAGGCGGTCGAGCTCGGCACGCAGTGGCGCGCAGAGCGCCGACATTGACGAGCGTCGGAGCGGGTGCAGTGGATGGTACAGTGGCAAGAGCACGTCCTTGAGGCGTCGATGCATCAAGTCGGCCGGTCGAAACACGAGGCGCCACTTGCCCGTGTAAAACCGCATCCAGCCCTCTGGCGGGAGGAGCCACCAGCACGCAATCGCGTCGCGCTTCACCGCCCCTTTTTCCGCGAGATCGAACAGGAACGCCGCCTCGTAGATGAACGTACGGAGGTGGCGCCACGACCGCGGCGCCGAGAGCTGGTCCAAGCCCCACTGAGCAATCGCCGCTTTGATCGTCTTGTGGGCTTCCGCGTTCGAGAGCTTGAGCGACTTGAGGCGCGGCAGAATCTGGCTGGTCCGTGCAGCGAGCGCCGGCTCGTCGTCGTCCAGAAGGCGTCCATCGGGTAGCTTGACGAGACGGAACATGTACTGCAGCGGCTGCGCCAGCGCCATGTCCTCGAGGAGCGAGGGCAGCGACATGGCCCTGTGCAGTGCGAGGTGCGCGAGCGGGTCGGCCTTGCTCACGGCTGCGATAAGGTTCATGCCGTACGCGTGCCACTCGTCCATGATCGTATGGCCGCGCGACGGGCCGCAAACCGTGTCTCGTACGCTCTCAAACCAGTGTAGCGCCGGCTGCAGCACTGGTTCAAGAGCGGTAAGCTGCTGGTTCAAGGCCACCGCCGCGCGATCGACCGCCGACACGAGCGGTGCAAGCCGGTGCGCCTTGCACACACTGGCGAGCGTCGGGAGGTCGTCGTGCGTGCCGTAGCCAAGCGTTCGTGGCGGCAGCGCGACGCTCGTCTTGTGCGACTCGGAGGCGTCGTGGCAGCGTCCCATAAAAGCTCTGAGACGCTCGTTTGCCCGTTCAAAGGCCCGCATCGGGTCGTCGCTTTCGTCGTCGAGGGTCGTCGCCGCAAGCGCGTCCTGCAAGCCGGCGAGTTCCACGTCGGCAGCGTCCACTTGCGCCGTCGTCTCGGTGATTTCGCGCGCGAGCGAGGCGACACTGTCGGCGGCGGCCACGAGCGGCCGCGCGCGCGCCAGCAGCCGCGTCAACGTCGGTGCCGACCACGCGCGTTGGATACGCTCCCAGACGGTCGTCGTCTCGGCGCCGCGCTCGTGGGCGCGTGACGCAAAGAGCGACAGCTGCACGTTCATCTCCATGCGCCAGAGTTTCGCCGGACCGTCCTTCCAGTCGAGGAGCGGGTCGTACACAAACGCCTCAAGGAGCGTCAGAATCGTCTCCTTGGTCGCCACGTCGTCGCGCGTCACGGCCAAGGTGCGCTCCATGGCCACACGAAAGGTGCCTTCGATGCCCGTAGCGCCGAGCGCACCGAGCAGCATCGTCGTGAGGCGGAAGGGCACGACTTCGGGCACCTTGAGCTTCGTGCCCTTCTCAAAGCACACATTGTAGTCGATGTGCACCACGTCCCCGGACGCGTTGCAGAGCAACATGTTGTCGAGGTGGCGATCGCCGAGTCCAATGAGGTACCCGACGACCGACATGACAGCAACCGACCGCGCAAACCGCGTCGTCTTGCGCTGAAACTCGTCGATCGACGATGAGCTCGCGAGCATGTCTTGCCGGAGCACGTTGGGCCGGCGCTTGGTCTCGGCGACCAACGCCTCGTACGCTTGCTTGAGCACCGCGTGGGACCAAGTTGGCCGGCCGCTGGGACTCGCATCTTTGACGCCGAGGGCTTTCAACGCGGCGTAAAACGGCGCCGTGGGCGATGACGACGATGATGACGACGGTGGCGTGTGCAGCTGGAAGAGCGGCGTGACGTTGGGCACCATCTGGATCAAGCCCGCGTCGTTGGCTAGCGGGATGACGCTGTAGTGCCGGGCGCCAAGGTCCATGTACCGCGCGTCCTTGTTGGCGCCCAAGCTCACGTTGATCGTCGCGAGTAGCTGCATGATGCGCTCGTCCAAGTGCAGGTCCTCGCGCGACTTGAGCAAATACTGGTACGAGTGGCCGTCCGTGCCGTGCAGCACCAAAGTCTTGGGCCGTGTCTTGGTCGCCAGCACATGAGCTGTCACGTCGATATGGGCAATGTCCACCGTCGTATTTGTCGCTCCTGGCAGCGGCACGCCCGATCGAAGGGTCGCGAGCAGCGGCGAGATCTCGGCCAACGGCAGCGAGAGGCGGCGCTGGTGCGGCTGCAGACGCTTGAGAAGGTCGTGGAAGGGCGCCCACACCCGTGCGAGCAGCGCCGGTGCGTCGCACGAAGCGCGGAGCCGCTCCAATGCCGACTCGAGGGCTGGGCCAAAATGCAGTACAAACCACCGTTCGTGGGGCGTCGTCGGCGGGCGCTGCCATGTCTCGGCGCTCAGCGACTCGAGCGCCGAGAGCACGGGCTTGAGGATCGCGACATACGTCTGCTGCCCGAGGCGCCGCTTGTCCTCGAACGAAAGCGACTTATTCTTCTCCATCCGAGCCGCTTCCTTCTCGAGCGTATGGCCGCGCCGGCTCACGTCCGTCGTCAGCTTTGTCAGAAGGCTCACCCATGCGTCTTCGTAGAGCAAGGCGACGCGGCGGAGTTCCTTGACCACTTGGTGGACACCGGCGACGAGGTTTGCATCGAGAAGCGACGCTGTAGCCATCGATTCGACGACCGCCGGGTAGACCATGAGCTGCGGGCGCTGCGCCGCGAGTCGAGACAGAATGCACGTGAGACGCGCGGCGACGCTCGCATTCGGGTGCTTGAGCCGCGAGAGCAGCTGCGGGACGATGCGTTCCCAAGGCGTGATCGGCGATAACGCAACGCCGTCGTCCAAAACCGCTTGCAGCGAGTGTTCGGTGCCCCAGCGCACGAGAAACCCGAGCAGTCGCAGTGTGACAATGAGCCCGTGCGACTGGATCGACGCCGGCGACGCTGTTTGCAGATAGGTAAAGTACCCTTGAATCGCTGCATGGTGCGATGTGAGCGCCTGCGCCCGCACCCGTTGGTACAGCGTCTGGAGCTGGTCGAGCGCTCTCGAGTCGGGCACCGACTCGCAGCATGTCGCAAATGAAATACGATCGTCTTCGTCGTCTTGGATCATGTGCCCGAGACTGGCACGCAACGCGTCGGCATGCGGGGCCAGCGCGTCATCGGCCAAGAGCAAGTTCAGCGCAGTCGCGTCGTCCGGCGCCAGCGCCATACTGGCGGTCGTGCTTGCATGGAACCAGTAGTCGCTCCACGCGAGCCAGCTCTGGTACGACGTCGGTGCGATCTGCGTGGCCGCCGCCAAGCTCGCTTCAATGAGCGCCGTGGGGTCGCCATATACGACGGCATTGCGCTTGGCCTCGGCACCAACCCATGCATGCTCGTCTTGCAGCCAGGACGCAATCTTGCCGTAGGCCTTGACGTGCACGTTGTGGGCGTCGGGCGTGACGGGCAAGAGGCGCGCGACCGCGTCGGCCGGCGCACCGCACGCAAAGTCGAGGCACGCCTGCTCGTAGTTGACGATGGCAGCTTTGGCCGGCACGTCGGCGAGTTGCGCCAAGAGCGACGACGCAAACTGGAGGTTGCCCTGCTTGCGCGCAAGCCGCACCATCTGCAGTTGCACGTCGAATTGGTCGAGGCCCAGGTAACGCGAGACGTCCAGCAGCGGAAGGTACACGCTCGCATCGTGCTCGTACGCGCGGAGCCGCGGGACGTCGTCGGCCGGCTTGGCGCGCCGCAGCATTTCGAGGCACTTGACGTGAACGAGCGTGGCTTGGAGGCGCTGGCTCAGATGCGCGCCTTTGACGGCGGCGACCGCATGCTCATCGAGCGTCGAGAGCTTGAGCTTTTTGGCCAAAAGCGCGGCGTGTCCGTCAAGGCATACGTCGGCGAGCGACGGCGCCAGCGACACCCGAACGAGCGCATCGTCGACGACACTCAGGACGGTCCACGCTTGCAACGGCGGGAGGGTCGTCGGGAGGCTGCTGAACCGGAGACTCGGGTTCGTTTTGGTGCGAACGAGCGCGTGCTCCATGTCCCACGACGCGGCGAGCGCCGTCATGTCGGTTGCGACACTGAGTGTTTCGTCGGTGCAGGCTTGGAGGTGGCTGAGAAATAGACTCAAGTCCAGCGAGTTGCGCATGAGCGCGCTCACAGGAAGCCACGCGTGCACCTTGGCGTAGCACTTGGCACAACGCACGAGCAGCGACGCCAGCGACACATGTTCGAGGCCGGCCTCGGCGAGCGTCGTCTGCAGCGACCGGAGCGTCGCTTGCTTGGTCGCCTCCGACTCGAACGCGAGGTGCATTCCGGACGCATGGCGCTCCGAGAGCGCAAAGAGCGGCGCCAGCAAATGCTCGTAGCTTTTCGCTGCGTCTTCATAGAGCAGCTGCGCTTCTTGGACGATCGCGGGCAGCCATGGCACGTGCAGCGCATGCGTGTTTGCATACGCGCCAAACCCGACCAAGGACGGAACGTCCAGCACGTCACAGAGACCGGTGGCTGCCGAGTACAGCGCGGGCGCCGACGGCTTGCGCCCGCGCACTAACGAGAGCGCGTGATAGGCCATGAGCGACGTCGCGTCTGTCGCGTCACAGATACGCACAAGCGCCGGTCGAATGCGGAGCAGCCAGTCTTCGCACACCTTGCGGTTCGTCGTATAGAACGCCTGCGCTTTCGCATCCATGGGGCGGCGCGTCGGGTCGTGGCACGCTTGCAGGATCGCGAGCTCGAGCGCATGCACAAACTCCACAAGAAGACGACCGGCGACGCCACTGCGCTGGACAAGGAGCCGCTCGAGGGCAGCAAAGGTCTGGCCGGCGTTGCCATAGTGCGTGCGCAGCCGCGCCTCGACACACCACGTCGCCGCGGCCCAGAGCTGGTCGCGAATCGTCAGCAGCGGTTTGGTCCAGAGCTCTTCGTCATTTGTCTCGAGCAAGGCGAGGAGCGACGCAAAGCTCGTCAGCGTACACGCCGCCGTGGTTGTTGGGGCACGGTACAGGCGTGGCAAGACATATGCAGGCCGTGGCTGCAGCACCGCATGCGCGACGAGCGCTAGCGCCGGCGTCGACACGATCGCTGCCGGGTCAAAGAGGCTCGCGAGGCCGACGTCGAGGAGCGTCGGCGACTCGAACGCGACGAGGCAGCGCAGGGCAAACGCGCGCACGTCTGGCGTCCGGTGCCGTGCCAGCGCATCAAACGGGCGCTGCAAGGTCGCATCCAGCGGCAGCGAAGGCGGCAAGTGCTCGAGCAGGTACAGAAACAGCTGAAACACCGGGGCGTGCGCGTAGGACGCCACGTGGGTCGCAAGTGTCGCAAGCAACGGCGCGCTGTCCATTGCATGCGACGAGCGCGGCAGAAGGCGGCGCAAGACGTGGACTGTGCCCATGTACAGAGGCGCGGTCGTTGGCCACTTGTCAAGGGCCTTGGCGAGACGCGTGCAGATGCCATCGAGGCAGCTCTGGTCCGGAATGCTCTCGGGGACCGCGGCGATACCGAGCACCATGAGGCAAAACATTGCGTATGTCACGTCCCGACTCGACCCGACGGCGTCGAGGCTGTAGACCTACATTCCGAATATCAATGTTTCAATGTTTCAACCGACACAGATGGAAAGAGCGAACCTCGAGGATCGAGACGCCACCGACGCGCGCCATGGCCGTCGCGAGGCGCGTCGCACGCGGCAACAAGCTCGGAAGATGCACGAGGTGACTCAGCGCCGTGAGCGGATGCGTCGGCGTCGTCATCACTGCCGTCGGCACGGCCGTCGTCTTGGCGCCATACGGCATGGGCAGGTCGGTTGGGATGCGCCGGGTGAGCACACGCAGCGCTGCAATGGGCTGTACGGGCAGCGGTGACAAGAGCGCGTCGACAGCATCGAGCACCGACGCGACTTGATTGGTCGACGCCAAGTGCCGCTCGCTGAGCGCACACGTGTGCAGCAAGAGACAGTCGACCGCCGCGAGCGCCCACGAGTCAGCGGCACTGGCGACGCTCCCAAAGGTCCGAGCGCAGTGCAGCACCGTCTTGATCCTACGCTATACATGAGCATTCATACAGGCATGAGGCGCTTGTACGAGAGGAGGTAGTGACCGCCAAAGCTCAAGAGAGCGTGCACGACTTGCGCGAGTGCGCTGGCAGCGATATCGCCGACACCGTGCGCGACCGCGAGAAAGCACACGACCACGGCGTTGTAGCGCTCGAGGTCCAACGGCGAGTGCAAGCTGCCGCTGTGCTCTTCAATGTCCTAGCAAGAAGATGCTTAGCATGTAGAGCTGTTGAGACGACACGTATGGATAGAGGAGGAATACCCGAACGAGAGACGTAATGAGCTGGGAGGCAAACACCGTGTTGGTCGCCCAGAGCTCCTTGCAGTCAAAGAGGACGGCCACGAGCAGGTCCCTAGATTCAATCGAAGGAGTTGGATGTAGCAAAGTCAAAAGACGACGGAGACGCACCGATGGACCGGCGCCGTCTCGACGCGCATCGTCCAGCCAAGGAGAACGTTTGCAGCCCGGACAAAGCCTTTCTGCAGCGCACTCGGGTGAGCAATCGCGGTCGTCTGCAGGACGCGGCTGAGCTCGACGACCGCGGCCTCGTCGTCGCTACCCTCGAGCAGTGACACGATCGCGTCGAGGAACATGGCAAGCGCAAACGCCTGTCCGCTCTGCTGCGAGAGTCGCTCGTGCTGGAGGATCGTCGACGGTACAAAGACGCCGTCTCGGAGTTGGCCATTGCCATGCACTTGGCGGTCGTCGGTCGCCGTGAGCTTGAACCAGCGCTCGAGCGCCTCTGGTAAGACGCGTAGGAGGATCTTCTGCTGCACGGGCATCGGGTACATGGCGAGCATGCCCGCCGTGCAGAGGAGGTTGGACGCGGCCACGAGCGTGAGCCAGCGCGTCGGGCCCGCGTTGGCGTCGCCCGACAGCGTCGCATGGTGCAGAATCTGGTGAAAGAGCTTTTCATGGCAGTCGACGGGCAGCGCGGTCGTCGCGAGGTGCGACTGGAGCTCGTCCGAGGCCTTCTTGCTCGACTTGTGTATCCCTTGGCTCTGCTGGTACAGGCGCAGGAGCAGGCCCGAGAGGTCGGGCGGCTGCTGCTGGTCGTTCATCGACGAGGTCGGCCATTCACAGTTGTGCCATGGGCCACCATATGCATTTTCAGAGGTTGGATGCCGAATTTAACAAACGGCAATGTGGCACCCCTACCCCGCCCATCTAGAACGGCCATCATCAACAGCAAAGTGCGCTTTGCCAAGCATACTCTTTTACACTGTGTGCCGTGACGGTAAGCATCTCGTTCGCTCGACCAAATGTGTTTCGCTAACATAGACAATTGCCCACCGACAACCCCTCTGTGCTACGTTGCTAAACCGGTTGGCAAAAGGACACTTACAGCGGAACCTGTCGTACTAGCATGATCAACTGAGACTAATACATACTGCAATAGTATATATGGAAGGCAGAACGAGTAAATATAGCAGTGCATGTACTAATATACTGGAAGTGCTATGCATAACTTGATGGAAAACGTAATGCCCGAAGTAGTTGGTTTGCGGTCTGATGCTCTGAGATTTCATGTCAGACGGTGGGCATTGTTTGCCTCGAGAAGCTTTTCGAAATCCTTGGAGAGACGTGGCAGGCGCTCTTTCGCTTGCTTCCAGCTGGGCAAATCGGACATGACGTCGTGCATTGTCGTCTTGACGTCCTTCATTCCTTGGACGAGTTCGTAGCTGATCTTGGTGAGCGCAAGCCAGTCGTGCCAAACGCTTGTCAGCTCGTCGATAAAATATGGGTCTTCAAGCATATCTGGGTCGACGAACATGTCGATGGTGTCACCGTTTTGGGTGGTGACGTCAAAGTGGATCTTGAGCTTCCACCAAAATTCGCAGATTTCTTCCAATCTAGAGGTGGTGAAGCCGAGTGCTCTGAGAGCCAGCTCGTACGACACATCATTCACCGTTGCCTTGTCTTTCATTTTGTTGGCCCAAGCGAAAGTCACTTCGACGCTGACCCGGGCGTCTTTCACAGCCTCCGCGGACGCTTTCACGAGCTCGCCCGCAATTGCCCCCAAGCGGCCCGCGACGGCGCACGTCGAGACGAGTAGTTTCTTGGTCTTGTCATATTTTCCCTTGTGAAGGAAGGCAAATGCAAACTTGTAGGACTTGAGCACTTGCATACAGCCGCAAAGAAACGCGTCGGCGGCAGTGTCGATTTCGACGACAAGCGTCTGGTAGTCACCGAGGAGGGCCACGATCTTGGCGTGACACGAAGAGCTGTGCGACACAGTGGCTGCGATCTCGAGCAACTTGTTGACTTCTTTGAGTGTCTCCATGCACTGCCGACCACTGATTCTTCCAAGATGTGATCCCTTCGCCGCAACCTTCTCCATGAGCTCAGTGTCTTTGAAGGGCTCGACGCGGACGGCCGTCTCGTAGCAATTGGACGATGCAATCGTGAGAGTTCGGTTCGTCATCGTGGGCATTGTTGCTGAGTGCTGCTGTTCCTTCATTGAACGCTTGATATGCGCCTCGTGTTCCTCGAGGGTCTCTAGGAGATCCTTGAGGAGACCTGGTAGGCGCTCGCTCGCTTGCCGCGAGTTGGGCAAATCGGACATGACGCCGTGCACTGTTGTCGTGACGCCTACTATACCGTTGACGGCTTCGTAGCTAATCTTGGTGAGCGCAAGCCAGTCGTGCCAGTGGTCTGTCATCAGGTCGTAGCATTCGGCAGGGTCTTCAACAGCATCTGCTTCGAAGAGTATGTCGATGGTGTCACCGTTTGTGGCGATTCCGTCGTAGCGGGTCTTGAGCTTGGTCCAAAATGCACGTACTTTTTCGAAACTCGTCTTGATGCTGCCAAGTGCCTTGACCGTCAACTCGAGTGCCGTGACAGCCTGCTCGTACGGCTTGCCTTCGTCACGATGGCGCGCGATCTTGGCCACAATGGCGGCAATACCCCGGTTGACCTCGTGCTGTTTCTCGAGAGTTTCGACCCAGCGGGCGCGTAATATGTTCTCGACCCCCTCGAGGTAGTGCATATCGCGCTCGGCTTGGCGCGTGGCCTCGCTGGTGTAGAAACCCCACAGCCACGTCGTTCTCGTGTTTGTGGCAACGACGTGTGCTTGCACCCGGCAGTTCACTGCGGCCCCTTTCACTGCATTCTTGGCGGCCGCGACATCGTCCTCGGAGTCCCTTGCATATGCCTCAAGGTATTTCTTCTTGAGCGCCAGCTCCTCGCCCTCGGTTGTCTTCTTCTCCTTCTGCGTGCTCATGGTGCAGGAGGTTTGGGTCGTCTCATCGAGGCTTGCTCGCGCGTCGTCCATAGCCTCCTCGGACGTTTTCACGAGATTGTCCGCGATTGCCTCCATGCGGCCCGCGACCTCGGAGCTCGAGAGGAGCAACAACTTGGCGTGGTCAGGTTTCCCCTGGATGAGGGTGTCAAATGCACACTTGTAGGACTTCAGCACTTGCAAGCACGCATCGAGGAACTCGTGAGCGGCAATCTCCATGTTCACGACAAGCGTTACATAGCGAACGAGAGTGTTGACTATCTTGGTGTGGCACGAAAAGCCGTGCGACGCAACGACCGAGGTCTCGAGCATCTTGGCGACGAATTTGAGCGTCTCCATGCACTGCCGAGCGCCCATGTCCGTGAGGAAGCGTTCCTTCTCGGAAACCTTCTCCCTCAGCTTCGTGTTCGTGAGAAGTGCGTCTTGGACGCCCGACTCATACGAGACGTACGATTCGATCACGAGCGTCGGGTTTTCCATCTTGGACATTGTTGCTCGTGTCAGTGAGTGTGGGTGAAATTGAAAATGAACCTGATGTCAGTGATCTTGAAACGAAAAGTTTAACTTTCTACCATTCAACTGGTTTCTCGACTTTCTGAGCGCTTGGCCACCCGGTAAGGTACACGCGCACACATTTGACAAACGCGTATCTAACAACACGATAGTATTAATTGTTGTTTTTATAGAAACCAGCTGAAGTTGATGAAGTGCAACGAAAGAGTTGATAAAAATCCCAATGCTCTGGTGCATGGCCACATATCAACAGTTGAAAGATTGCCGTGTAAGGCACTGTGCTGCAACTCCTATCAACTTCGATGCCATAAGATTGCCGTGTACAATACGACAGCTTTTACTAGAGGTAATGCATTGAACGGCACTTCGTATCAAGTTTAAAATTGATACTAGCTTGTCAAGAACGTGCTGGCGATTGTGACCTTTTTCCTTCCACCACATCTTCGTCGCGCGTGAGGGGGATAGGTGACGTTGACATTACCGCCGCCGAGTGGGATGGCGGGCGATCGCCCACTCGTAGTGTCGCGTTGGCTTGACCATCGCACGCGCGTGTTCTTGAGTTGAGCAGTGTGTATGTATGTTTGCCACTTGAGCGAGTCGCCGCTCTAGGCGGCCGGGTAGTTGGCTCGTAGTGTCCGAGTAGCTGGCCGCGAGCTTAGGCGTCGCGCCGTTGCTGTGAAGCGAGTGAGGCTCGTGGCCGTTGGGGTTGTTGCCCGTGGCGTTGATCACACCGGTGCGTGCGGTAAGCATGGTGTGTCGAAGGTAGTGTCATAGTTGGTCACTTGGCCGTAGTGGTATGCTCCGCCGCGGACAGCGACGACCCCTTGACAAAGGAGAACGCCGGGTTTGGCCTCAGTCGCTGCTTTGATGGGTACTTGTTGAGGTTTGAGCGAAGCTTTGAAAGAGGTCGTGAAATCGGGCACGTCACGTACGGGATGGATTTGACCGACACCTTGCCAGTCTTCTTTTGATCGCTCGTGATGACCTTGGCATACGCGGGACGAACGATGGCTTGGTCATCTAGTTTCTAAGCTACGCTATGAAACTCACACTTTCGCAGCCAATAAATGACATCTCACTCATTTCTAGCTGCTGTGGCCACGTCCGATCGCTGCTCATCCTAAGATGCCAAAAATAATCGAACTTGATGCAAACGCATTGCAAAAGATTGTCATGGCATTTGAACGTTTACACGCCCACCCAAACGAGGAGCTCCATTGATTACTGCTGCTGCTGCTTGATTTGCTCCTTGATAAGCGCGTCGTAATCCTTGAGGGCCTTTTCGAGATCCTCGACGAGATCTTGATGGCGCTCGCTCGCTTCCGCCGAGTTGGGCAAATCGGACATGATGGCATGTGCTTCCGTCTTGACGTCCTTCATTCCTTGGATGGTGTCGTAGCTGATCTTGGTGAGCGCAAGCCACTCATGCCAGGAGCTTGTCATCAGATCGTAGCACTCGGCGATCGTATCTGGGTCGGCGACCTCATCGATGTAGTCACGGTTCGAGTCCGCGGCGATTTCACCGTAGCGGGTCTTGAGCTTGGACCAAAATTCGCGCACATTCTCAAAAGTCGTCTTGATCGTGCCGAGAGCCTTGACAGTCAACTCGAGTGCGGCAAAAGCTCGACCGTACGGCTGATCGTCCGCGAGCATGCGGACAATGTCGATAATAGCTTGGTTGACCTCGTGCTGTTTCTCGAGAGCTTTGCGGCAGCTGGCCCGTGCTTCGTTCTCGATTGCCTCGACATGCTTCCGCATGTCGCGTGCGCCTTGGCGCGAAACCACGGTGTAAAAGAAGCCCCAGAACGACGAAGATGTCGTGTCAGTGGTATCGACGAATCCTTGCTTGCGACGCTCTTTCTCGGCATTTTCCACTGCGAGCTTGGCGGCTGCGACATCAGCCTCACAGCACTTGGCGCGAGCTTCAAGATTTTTCGTCAGCTCAAGCGCCAGCTCCTTGTCTTCCTTTTTTTTGTTCTCCTTGCTGGTGACGCGCTTCGTCTCTTCAAGACTTGCCTGGGCGCCCTTCATAGCCTTCTCGGCCTTTTCCGCGAGCTTGCCCGCGATTGCCTCCATGCGGCCTGCGACCTCGCACGTCGAGAGAAGCATCTTCTTGGTCTTAACTAGATTTCCCTTGAGAAGGAAGACAAATGCAAGCTTGTACGACTTGAGCACTTGCATACACCCGCGCAGAAACGCGTCGGCGGCAATGTCCGTGTCGACGACAAGCGTTTGGTAGTCACCGAGAGTGCGGACGATGTCGGTGTTGCACGCAAAGCCGTGCGACGCCGCGACCGCGGATTTGAGCATCGTGTTGACGAGTTTGAGCGCCTCCTTGTACTGATGAGCGCTGATGCACTTGAGGAATTCTTCCATTGTCGCCACCTTCTTCATGAGCTCGGTGTCCTTGTGAAGCGCAATTTGTACGCCCGCCTCATAGCTGTCGTATGACTTGATCACGAGCGTCGGGTTGACTCGATCACGAGCGTCGGGGCTTTCCGTAGTGGACATTCTGGTTGGTGTGAGTGGGCGTGGGTAAAATTGGAAATGAACGAAATGCTGTTTAATCTAAAAGAAAAGTTCAACTCTTGTGCGACAACCATTAACGAGTTACTCGGATTTCTGAGCTCTTAACTTCACTCACACGTGCGCCATTTGACAAACAAGTATCCAACTCGATATTGATACATCGTTGTTGCTTTGATAGAAACCAGTAGGACCGGATGAAGTGCAATGCCAGAGTTGATAAAACCGCAGCATCGGAAGCCGATATTATATATCGGCGTTCGATGCTAACAGAGCTGCAGCCAGCAGGAGCTCTATGTTTCTATAGGGATCAAAAAATGACCAAGAATTTACTACACTCTCCATACAACTGAAATGTATTTTTTACCTGGTGTCAAAAGGCTCAAGATTACACATATGAGCATGCAATCCTCTTCCGATCGCGAGAATGGTGTACAGGTACACAGCCGTTTATCAACTGTTGATACATATATATAGATACGCAGAGCGAAAACTACAGTCGTAGTCGCATAAACGTTGAACTTCGTTTTTGCAATAAACGGCATCTCATTCATTTTCCAATTTACCCTCGCTCACTGACACCAGCAAAAATGTCCACAGTCACAAACACGATGCCTAACGACAAGCCGACCGAGGCGGCCACGCCCAACTGCCTGGCGCAGGCGCCAACCAGTGACGGAGCCTCTACCAATAATACCGAAGAACCAGCCGTCACCACGACCGCACCGAGTGAACTCGCCGACAACGACGCGCCACCGATCAACAAGCCGACCGAGGCGGCCACGCCCAACTGCCTGGCGCAGGCGCCAACCAGTGACGGAGCCTCTACCAATAATACCGAAGAACCAGTCGTCACCACGACCGCACCGAGTGAACTCGCCGACAACGACGCGTCACCGATCGTCAACCCGACGCTTGCGATCACATCCTACGACTGCTTTGAGACGGGCGTGCAGGTCGTGCTTCTCAAGAACACCGAGCTCATGAAGAAGGTGGCGACAAAGGAACAATTCTTTACCGTCATCAGTGCTTATCAGTGCATGGAGACACTTCAAGACGTCGTCAAGATGCTCGAGATTGCAGTCGCGGCGTCGCACGGCTTTGCTTGCAACACCGACATCGTCCGCACTCTCGGTGACTA